>NW_027624333.1:0-8380 GCF_034508935.2 Berghia stephanieae | reverse complement strand
AAGAAATAAAAATTTGAAAAAAAAACATTTAAATTAAATTTGCTTTTCCCAAAAGATAAGATATTTGCCAAATTTTGTGTAATAGACATATAGACATACGATAGTAGGAAATGTAAAAAATTATGGGACAAATAATGCGAAAGAAAACCAACAAAAATGCAGTGAATGAAAGTGGAGGAGCCATAGACGTTAACTGAAAAGAGGAGATTCCGTGAGCCACAATCTGTAGTGGATTAGAGAATGCGAGAAACTGATGGGGTAATTTCTGAGACTTTACTTTTCCCTTGATTTTTTAAAAAAAATTTTGACAGACTCCCTTCCAGCTGAGACTGGGCAAAAATATCAAAGATCCTTAATAAGGACAAAAAAAAAAAAAACGATATGGAGAGGAAAAGAACAGATATTAAAGGAAAGAATAACACAGAGGTGACCATTATGCCAGGGCAAAAGTGCCCACACAACTATCATCCAAATAACTGGGTCTATTCACGTCTTTATTGAGCTCGATAAAAATTGGCTGAAATTTATTGATGCTTTGATATGAAGGAGAAGGAATGACAATAAAAAAGTTTATCATTAAGTAAAGATGATTTAAAAAAAAAACAATGCTCAAAATTGTTTCCACTGGTGAGGTAATTATTGCCATGGGCTGTCACAAAAGCTTTTAGCATCATTAAATCATATTATTCCTTAAATTAATAATATAATCATATTTCGGACGTGACAGTTTATTATTCCCCTCATTACATCTTAATCGATGCCTGAAACTCAGAATGCAATCAGCACTTCATACACATTGTGGAACATTAAAGAATGCATCAAAGTTAAAGTTCTACAGAAAAAATATTGGAATAAATATGAATTTATTTTATATTAGGGAAAATGTAAATTATAATGAAAAAGCAGTTTTTCAGTGGGGTATAAAATCCAAAGAAAAGTGTGAAAAGTGACAGTGAAAAGCATGAATGCTAGAGTAAACAATGGCAGAAAACTATTTGCATCTATGGCTAATTTTTCTATTAATAAGTTACACTAACTTGAGAATAAAATGGTTTAACAAGTTGGTTTACAATGTGAAGCCATCAAATTGTGGTAAGGGGGCGTTCACATATTACGTCATCGTAGGGGGGAGGGGGGGGTCTACCAATGTTGACATGGGGGAGGGGGGGGGGGGGTCAGACCCAAGATGATGTCATCAAAAAAGGCAAATCGACGTCATCAAGTTAATGGACAAATCAAACCCTAGTATTTGTTTCAGTGGATGGTTGTCCAGATGAGGCCAAAAACGGACAGACACTCGCTGCTTGGGAGAGACATTTCAAGGCGTGGTTATGATGCTGTATTTGTCTTTACACCGCTCCAGGTTTCAGTGCTTTTTAAAGAGGTGGAAGAAGAATGGCAACGCTTTCAAAGGATACAGATCTGTTTACTTACCTTTGATATTCTGGACGTATCTTGATGAAGCAACAAGACTGTTGTGTTGATCTGGAAAAAAGGAACTTTGAAGCTACTGGGAAAAATTTGCCATATTTTTGGGCCCAGTGGATAATGATGGATACCCGTAGTTTTGGAAAATTCATCCCTCCACCCGAAAATCCAAGACCCAAATTCAATTTCAAGAAACAGATGATTGGAAGATAAAAACACATTCGTCAATCCAATATCTGCTGCAAATAGTGAAATGCAGTGACAATCATGCTGCAAAACCCTTTGGGGTATAACTATTCATCTTTTTTTCCAGAGGTTTTCTGCCACACCTGTACACTTGCTTCTGTGATGATGGTTTGGAGTAGGCAATAATGGAAGATTTGAAAGCCTATTTCAAGTTTGTTCCTTTCACAAAGCTAAAGATAAATTTGCTATGATGAGTATTTGCCCATCTCTCAAGAAAAAGTGGGAAAAGGGGTATCACTTCTCAAAAGGCGAACTTGCCTAAATGTTCATTGTATCACTCCCGATCCAGCAATGAAAGACCATTAACGAAAATGCGGCATAAAAGGAAGAACAGCAAATGGAGAAAGTGATGACAAATGAAGATGAATTGATGATACTATTTATTTTTACATTCCCAGAGGTCCAAGGCAGTACATTTTTGAATCAATTAATTTTTGTTTGGAAATTGAAACAGAAATTCATTTCCAAAAAAGACTAATATGCTATAAAATAATTTGCCTCTATACTATTTTAAATTACACTTTCTGAAATTTTTTTAATAGAACCTGCCCCAAGTAGCTAATTTAAATAATGTTTGTTAGTTTTTATCTTTGCAAATTTAAATTTTATGTCCCCATTGTATCGTAAAAACATAAATTCAAAAAGTTCTGAAATTAATAAAATGTCTGAATGTGTTTTATCAAAGTTGATTATCAATGTTTATGGTTGAAAAATGAATAAAAAATATTGTGAATTAAAGTTTCTTTTTTTTTATTAAATTAGATGAGGGTCATCATCTTTTGGGGGGAGGGGGGGGTGTCAGGTCATGATGACAAGTGATGATTTGGGGGAGGGGGGGGGGGGTTAAAAGGGCAAATTTTTGATGAGTAATTTTGTAAACGTCCAAGTAAAGTAAAAACCCACCAAAGTTTCGATTTAAAACTTTTTTCTAGGATGTATTTCCGAGGGGTTTGCATTTTAGTTTTTGGCTTAGTGAGCATTTTTAAATTTATCGCTCAGCTGATGGCTACCTTTGTAAAACAAAAAGGGTTTCGGAAAAGCAAGAAAAATATCATTTCACATGTGTGAAAATAGCTGATAGAGATGTGTTCGGGCACAGTTACAGTCATGAAAAGTTATCATTGAGAACTAAGCAACCATATGCTATGCATAGTGCTGTGGGACGTTACTAATTATTGTTTAAAGCTCTTAATGTATTCATTCTTGGCTACATTTGTGTCTATTTTCTTATTCTAATTTTTTAAAAAATTTGACAATTGAATGAGGATTTACAAGTCTATATCCATTTGCAACAAATTTCTAGCGATTCAATAAAATTTCAGAATTATATCTCTGTATTTGAAAACAGAAAGAGGTTTTTCCAAGTTCTGTTTTTATGCAGTAAAAAATAGAGCAGTTGAAATCCACAATTTAATCTGGATCCCCTTTGTTAAAATGAAAAAGGACCTGAAAATTGTTCTCGTAAAGAGAAAATATGAAAAGTTCTGTGCAAAGCCTCTCTTAATCAAATGGCATCACCTTAAATTAATAGAAAAGGATACATAACCATCTAGCTTACCTTAAACTCTCTAGGTTAATATGCATGGAAAATCAAACAATTTGTTCGATTTTCATGAGGGTGAACTCGGAGAGTTAATCAGGGATGCCACCAGGAAAATTTTAAAAAAAGCCTAAAAAACTTGGGCGGACGAGATACAAATCAACTTCAAGGGCTTTGTAGGGATTTGAAAATATCAAATTTGGAATATTGTTTCAGTACTTATTATTGAATTGAGAGCAAATAACACACAAAAGAAAGGAGAGTTAACAGTTTTAAATTGATAAATAAGGTGCTGAAAACAAAATATAGAAAAATTTTAATATCAATAGTATCAGGGGTGGGAATGACTGGTCACATAAAAGGAGAAAATTTTATTGTAAAGATCATGCCCCATGCAACATAACCGAAAAATCTAAATTTCACTCAAATTCACTGAGATTCGACCCAAAATTGTCTCGCAGCAATTCTTACACGACTCGGGGAATTTCAAAGTTGAAAGTGTAATTACATTTGGTGGTTGTAGTAGGGATGATGATGTGGTGGTGGTTGTAGTAGTGGGCTGGTAGGGATGATGTGGTAGTGATTATAGTAGTATGGTCGTATGGATGATTCTGTGGTGGTGGTTGTAGTAGCTGTGGTAGGAATGATGTTGTAGTGGTAGTTTGTAGTAGTAGTGGTGGTAGGGTGATGTGGTATTATTTGTAGTAGTTGTGGTGCTAGGGATGATGGTGTGGTGGTGGTTGTGTAGTGGTAGTAGGGTTGATGATGTGGTTGTAGTTGTAGTAGTAGTGGTGGTAGGGATGATGGTGTGGTGGTGGTTGTAGGAGTGGTGGTAGGGATGTGTGGTAGTGGTGTGGGGAATTGATGATGTGGTGGTGGTGATAGTGTATAGTAGTATTTGTAGTAGTAGTTAATAGCAATTTGTCAAAAGGAGGATAATGTCTCCGTCTATCGGTCAAACGCAAGCAAAGTTTTAAAAATAACAGGAACATAGTTTTGTATTGGTGTTATGTAATATATTACTATTACTAGTATAAACCCATTCTTATCATTAAACATAAATTTGTTTTTGTAAAGATTTAATGGTTTGCTTGCGAGGAGAGAGAGAGAGAGAGAGAGAGAAGAGAGAGAGAGAGAGAGGAGAGGAGAGAGAGGGGAAAAAGAGAAGGAGAGAGGAGAGAGAGAGAGGAGAGAGGGGAGAGAGAGGAGGAGAGGAGGGGAGAGAGAGACTTCTCTACCGAATAATTTATGAATTGATCTTAGGAATTCTATATAAAAAAAAAAGAAAAGAGAATGGAAAGAAAGGCAAAGGGAAAGAGAGAGAGAGAGAGAGAGAGAGAGAGGAGAGGGAGGAGAGAGAGGAGAGAGAGAGAGAAAAGAAGAGGGAGGGAAAAGGAGGAGGAGAGGAGGAGAGAGTAGATTTGTCCTCCCTTCCCTTCACCATCAATCTGCTAATAAAGATACACTGGTCGTCTGTGTCAATTTGACTCTTGGTGCCATTCGTTGGCCGACGTCATAAAAACGGGCCCATCAACTAAAGTTCACGAGGACTATTGCCTGGTGTCAAATATGAGATAAGACATAATGGTGATTTTGTGGTTTTGAGGGAAATGTTTGACACGGCAAATTCAGCGGAAATTTTGAGAAATTTTCAAAATCACTGTTTATTTATCAATTTTTTTTTAAAAAGGAGGAATTGTGATGGGGATGGGCATAGATAAATTCCCTTTAGGTGCCCAAATATTCGACCGGTGGTGACACCCCAAATTATTCACCCGGCGAAAAAATTCCCGGTCAAATTTTCGATTCTTTTTCTTCTTTCAAAAAAAAATTATTTTTTTTGAATAGTGACGACGGACAAAAACGGAGGTTCCGGATTAAAACGGTGGTGGTAAAAAAAACCCGGGTTTCCCGGGTAAAAAACCCGGGGGAAAATGGCATCCCTGTTAACTGTTGCCTTTGAACAACAATGCTTTCAATATCGAACAAGGAAAAAGGAGATCCTGTTTATCGATTTTTTTATGAGGACATTAAATCCCCTGTACAGAAAATTGGAAGTCAACAGTAGTCAGTAGATTTATTCCCAAAAGCAAAAATTTTTGCTGTCATTTTTGAGCTTTCCATCTTTTAATGGGAGATATCACAAAATAAGGAGTAGTCAAAATAAAATCAGTTAATTTGGTATGTCTGAATTTACATCTTAACATAATTTTAAAAAAATGTTTCATTCAAAACTCACCTGGTAAAGGTTTCAGAGCCTCATCCCGAGAAAGTTTTTCTGCTGACAGAGAGCATCTTTCGCAATGTTGGAGCAGATGCTATCCTTCTTCAACTCGAAAGGAACAAGAAGCATTGATGATGACTTGCTTGGCTATCAAAGTGAAATTGAAAATGATATGACTTCAAAATAATCAGTTACTAAGTAAGTTTCAATTTATAAAATCAAGTTAAAAAAACCAGTTACCCCATTTCTTAGTTTTTTACACTCTACTCAAAGAATATATACTTACAGTTGCTTTTTGTGGTGTCTCTTTTGTCTTGAAAAGCTTTGAAATGCCTCTTCACTTTTTTTTCTTTCTTTCTCTATAAAGAATAAAGTAACACATATTGTATGCATAAAAATTAGCAAACAACGAAATTCAATGAATAAGGTTAACATAAGTATGTTATTTTTAAAAAAATCGCTGCCAAGTAGCCAAAACATTCTAATAAAAAGAAGAACAAAACCAATAATTATTATATTAAAAATATAGGGTTGGGGAAACAACATTGCTCGAAAGTCAATGTAAATTTACACCATCGAGCACGAATGTCAGGGAAATTAAAAATCATTAAACTATGTTTTTTTCAGACCGATATATGAAAATTGAAGCTTCTTAAATTAATTATAGCTTGTTGATTCGCAAAAGTTTATTTACAAAATTTTCTAGGTGTAATCACTAGTCCAAATTCGACCCTGACAGTTGTTTTTCCCCCTCATTTCGCGCCCTTCACTGGACAGATCAAAAAGATTTGCATCAATCAATTGCCAGATTTTGCAAACAAGTGCATGTCGATCTCGACCAATGTGATTTTCACATACGTAGCATAATAACAAAAAAGATGAGTTTTATTTCATCAGGAAATGCTAAATAGTGGGCAATTCCCACTATGATAAAATTGGTAACCTTGTAATATTATTAATAAGCTTATCATATATTTGGCAAATAGGATTTTAGTAACACTAAGGCTCCCAAAGGCGAAAAACCCGTTTAAAAAGTAAAATAAACAACAGAGAAAAGGTCTGTTAATTTTTGTTACAGCTATCACGAAAGTAATCTCACGGAATTGGGTAACTTGGAACGATTTCTGAGTAATGGTGCTGCTCCCAAATTAAGCAGCTTTCACTGTAATAATAATAATAAAAATAATGATGATGATAATAATAATAATAAAAATTTTTTAAAGAAAGAAATCAATTATTTTTTGTTTGTTTGTTGCTTTAGGTTCTTCAACACAATTTAGGGTTATATGAGAGACCGCTGAAACAAAAAAACAAGCTATCTAACAAAAAAATAGTATAAAAGTAAATCAAAAACATAACCTAAAGATATCATAAGCTAAATTATAAATAACCAAGAAAAAACAGGCAGAAGATTTACAGAAAAAAAAATTTTCCCCCGTCAAAAAATACAATCACAAACCAAAGAAGCAGGATAGGTAGTAAAGAGAAGAAGAAACGACATCATATCGGATCGTACACCCATGTGAACATCTAGGTATACAATTCAAGGGTTGATGCTCCATCCAACCACCGCAAATCAATTATTTGTGCGATTTACATAAAAGCTTTTTAGTAAAGCATAATGATAATAAACAGCTCAATAATGTTGAATTGATAAATGCGAGGCAGGTAAAAAAAATTACCTTTTCTCATCCTCTTTTGCTTTTCTTCCTCTCGCTGTTTCTTTTCCTCTTCTTTCTTCTTTTTTTTCTTGTTTAGCTCTTGAAAAAAAAAAAAAAAAAAAAGCCAAATGGCAGTTTTTAAAAAAAAGTATATCACAATTCATGCCAAAGGGATCCCCAATCAAGAAATATTTGTAGTTTTTACAATCTGTCCAACAAATCAAGAAAAATTGTCGTCCCTTTAGATGAAGAAGCATATGAAAAAAAAACAAAAAAAAAACAACTTTTTAATAAAAGCAGTGAAGATGCCTGCTTTATTTTTGTGCTGTAATTCTAATGTGATGATCAGTTATTTTCCCTTTTTTTAAAATTTTGGTAAGCATTTGCTGCAAACCACCAAGCTTATTAAGAGGGTGTTTTGGTCAGAAAATCAGGGAGATACATAAATGTATAAATTACATTTCAAAAGACTGACAGTCTATCAGGTTGTCTCTTGGGCAAGGTAGAGTATAGTTTAATTAATTCCCCTCTTAAGCGAAATTACTCGCTGGTTTTGGATAAGTAAGTAAGTACACTGGTTCGGTAAGTAAGCGAAATTACAAGTAGCTGCACAGGACTTAGCAGTGTGATACTCACAAAAAATCAAAAAGGAGGAAAGTCTCGGAAAAAAAAAAAAAACTCACCTAGAACATTCTTACCAAAAGGAAAGTAGGCAGGATGACTTTTTTGAGTACTTGAAGGTACTTTTAAAACGCGGAGTCCAGTAAAAGGAGAAATTTTTGTTTATTTTATATTTTTTTTTAAAAAAGGAGGTATTTTTTAAAGATTTATTATAAAAAAAAGTAAAGGAGGAAATGAAGGAAATTTTCGCGGATCGAGGATTGAGGAGGAAAACTGAGGAAAGGAAAGAAAACCCCGGATTTCCCCCGGATCGCGGATAAGTTTCATCACTGACTTAGAACACAAACAATCTCCATCTGTCTCTGGCAACAACTAATAAACTAAAACATCTTGTATCAGATACACTATGACTTGAAAACAGTTTTAGAATGACAACCCAATTTAGTTTTAAAAGTAGTTAAAAATGCGGGAGATCAGTGTGACGGGGGGGGAGCGAACTAAAAAGCAGGAGTTTTCCTGCAATTTCCCGGGAGGATTGCAGCTATGCTCAAGCTTGAGCATACATCAGAGTAACATTAACTTATGCCATCCAGTCAGACCTGATTGGTCAATCAATACTCATTTCAAATTTAGTTTTTATTAAACAAGCTAAATATTATA
>NW_027624332.1:0-8364 GCF_034508935.2 Berghia stephanieae | reverse complement strand
ATTATATTATTTATTTTATTATTATATAAACGACAGAAGTGCTGACCTAAGACCACCTGGAGAAGAGACGTAGATGCAGACACTCGGCTTTCTGGACAGACATGGAGAGGTTTGGAAGTGAACGCTGGACATGACAGAAAAAAAACGGAGGACTTCATATTTGCCCCGGGGGCAAAAAGGAAAATAAGTAAAAACTCCCCTCAGAGCCATTGGGCCCAGGGAATCGGAGTTTATCCCGGTTTCTAACTATGAAACGGACAATATGCTACTGCTGTCCTATCCTTGGGGATATCGAAAAGGGTATTTCCGCCATATTTAACAGGCCCAGCTATCCGATCACTGCTGGATGGTAGACGGTGAGGGGGGGGGGGGGGGTGGGGAGGGGCTAGAAGAAAAAAAATCTGTTTTTCATCCGGGATCTATCTCATTCCTTTTGCTTGTGAAGCGAGGGGCTCTACCAACTGAGCTATTGGGACCAAGAGTCAAATCACATCAACTTCAATCATTATATGTTACAGGAATGGCATAATCAGTCGAATAGTGAAAGGTTTGAAACCGAGATATTGTCAAGTTTAGTTAGAAGGTCAATATTTTATAAAAAATGAGTTCTGGTCATAAATTATTAAATCAACCCTTTTGTACAATTCGGGAAATATCAAAGCTAAATCTCACGTCTAAATATTTTTTTACAGCTAGTCAAGATGAAAAAGTATGAAATTTGAGAAAAGTTGCTGGATACCTTTTCCATACATCTGACCATAACTTCATGAAAAATCATCCGCTTTACTTCAAATAAAGATCTTGAAATGCTCTGGGGAGCATATTCTTTCTGAAAATGAACAAAAAAAAAAAATTCAAATCCAAAATTTTCACCTTCCGACTGATTTTGTTAGGCACTGACACATATTATCGGTTTTATTATGAATGAGCGACTCTCACTATTAGGTTAGGCAGATTCTCTCACTACAATCTACACCCCCCCCCCCCCCCCCCTTCTCCACGCTCTCCCTACTCATAACCCAAATTGCTGCTATGGGCTCCAGGAATACACAGTCAAGAGGAAAGTGATCACATGATGTGGTGTTGATTGGGGTTGACAGTCAATTCTGCCTTACTCCGGAAAAACCCATATTTATAAATTTGGCCAGAAAACTCGTCCTTTAAATATCGATCGATTTAAATGACCCTCATCTTGGCAAAAACTCTCAAGCCTGGGACTTAGATAGACTTACGAAGTCCCAGGTTTGAGAGTTTTTGCCAAGATGAGGGTCAATTCAATTTATCGATTTTTGAAGGGCGAGTTTTCTGGCCAAATTTATAAATATGGGTTTTTCCGCAATACGGCAGAATTGTAAAATAAAAAGCTTTCTTGTGTCCTTCTCTCCAGTTCATATTTGCCAAAAGTAAACGAACGTGACTCGCTGTATCGCGCACACGTGGAGAGCCATGCATGACATTGTACTGTCCGCCAACTGATATTATAATATCATGTACTCAACACTTTCGTGTATCAATATTATATTTATTATGTTTAAATTTCTATTTGTCTACTTTATTCATCAATCTGTTTTCCTGTATCTCCATCTATCAATAAACTTTATCATTCTCCCTTTCTATTTTTCTATCTTTCTTTCTAGTCATCTATCTACTTGTCTGTCTGTCTATTTATCTATTTATTTATTGATCTATCTATCTTCTATCTATCTATCTATCTATCTATCTATCTATCTATCTATCTATCTATCTATCTATCATATCTATCTATCTATATCTGCCTATCTATCTCTCTATTTAGGAGTCTATCTTTCTATATATCTCTCTATCTAGCTACCTATATATCTATCTGTCTATCTAACAATAACAACATGTTTGACCCAGCTATGGATGCTTGCCAAAACAAGGGACAAACTGCCGTACATGGAAAAACACCTGTTGAAAGTTTTGGCCAGAAATCTCGTCCTTCAAATATCGATCGATTAAAATGACCCTCATTTTGGCAAACAACAAAAAACAAACAAAAAAAAAAACAAAAAACAAACCCCCCCAAAAAAAAAAACCCAAAAAACAACAAAAAAACAAAAAACAAAAAACAAAAAAAAAACAAAAAAAAAAAAAAAAAAAAAAAAAACCCAAACAAAACAAACAAAAGCAAACAACTCTCAAACCTGGGAAGTCTTTTAATGGATCTTAATGGTTTATGACTAATTCAGAGGGTGCGTTTTTCTCCTTTATCTACTTCTTCTTCTTCCTCCTCTACTTCCTCTCCTCTTCTTCTTCTTCTACTTCATCATCATCTTTCTCTTCTTCTTCGATCCCCTCAAATCATTGTCAATTACTCCAATTACTCCTAAATTAAGGGACCCATGCAGTGCAGATAAAAAACAAGAAGCAAAACAACGTGATACCCGTCTTGAAGTGTAAAAAGAACCTTGCCCTTTTACACAGTCACTGGTCAAGGAATGAAGCATCTAGAAAACGCATTCACTCAATAAAAAAAAAATTATATAAATAAAAAATTCCCTTTATTCATCCCCATGGGGAAATTTGTCTTTAGGGTCTATTCCAAGGGAAGACTGGAGTAACCCAGGCGTCAGCCGCAGTGAAGCGCCCCAAAGTGAGCTAGGCTTGCTCAAGGCCATGCAGCGCGGCGGTGATCGAACTCGGTACCTTTTGGGTACGAAACAAAGACCGTACCGCTAACCACGTTGTCCAATAAAAAAGTTTATTGTTAAAATTTATCGATGTATAAAGTGACAGTGTTCTGTTTTCAAATTGAAAATGAAAACAAAGTGTTTTGTCAATGGACGACAGGGCAATCTGGCAATCTCTCTCTCTCTCTCTCTCTCTCTCTCTCTCTCTCTCTCTCTCTCTCTCTATCTCTCCTCTCTCTCTTTGTTTCTCTCTCTTCTCTTCTCTCTCTCTCCTCTCTCTCTCCTCTCTCTCCTCTCCCCCCCCCCCCCCCCCCCCGCAAAGGAGCGACCAAGGGGGTTCCCGCTGATAACGATAGTAATGATTTGTTTTGGCATATTTCTAATTGATCTCTTTGATTTTGGATTTTCTTTAAGCCAAAGATAAGAACTAGTATTATGCTTTCGTACTGTGGACAAACATGTATTTAAAATTTTGGACAAAAACTTGGTCCTTCAAATAACATTCTATTAATATGACTCTAATCTTGGTAAAAATTCTCAAACCTGGGGCTTCGCCGAAGCCCCAGGTTTGAGAATTTTTGCCAAGATGAGAGTCATTTTAATCGAACGATATTTGAAGGACGAGTTTTTTTGGCCAAAATTTTAAATAAGTGTTTTATCAGATGCTGGCATATTTCTACTCATCATATCTAAATACCACCTACCGTTTATAATCACCAAACAATTCTTTAAAATAATCTTTATCGTTGGTAAAATAGTACGGGTATATATCCAAAAAAATGTACCAAAAAAATAATAATAAAAGAATAAAATAAAAAATTGTTTGATTCAACGTGTACTTAGCTGCAGGTCTGATAACTCAAATTGTTAAGGCCTCATTCATTGTCGTAATGAAAATACTCTCAAACGAATGTAGAATAGTGTCCATTACAACAATGTTAAACTATGCGGCTATGTGGTCTAGTGGTATGACACTCGCTTTCGGATCGGAAGGTCCTGGGTTCGAGCCTCGCTCGGCGCATAGTTCAGACCTTGGAAAAGCCTCTTTACTCACATTTTCACACCGTACTCAGGTGTAAAATGTCTACCTGGCCGTTAACAGCGTTGTCTCTGTCCGAAAAATTGCAATATCGCGTAATAGGCCTCATGTCCCGTCCTACATGTTAAATGTTGCTGTTGACCAGTGACCCATTGCTTTGAGCACATTTAGTGGATATTACGCTTATAAAAAAAATAAACTCAAAAAAAAAAAAAACAAACCAAAAAAAAAAAAACCCCACAGGCCAGTGATTATATTTGGTTATCAGACCTGCTAATGTAGGCATGTCGGTTTGATTCTAGGCATCAAACTAACACCTCTAATGTCTTTAAGGTGCTAAGACACAACATCGCCACGCTGAAATATAGATAGTGTGCGCTTGGCTAAGAAGCTTACAACTTTGCAACCCGGAAGTCTAATGGACCAACACACAGAACTCTGTCTGACCATGAACTTTTATAGTCTGGATACAACAAGAGATGAAGTGAGTAGAAAAGTGCCAGAAGACAATAGAGAATAAATTTTTTTTCGCGGCGGTGATGTGGTTTGAACCTGCGACATTATTGGTACGACAACTCCGCCTGGCCGGTGAGAGCGTGACTCTACCGTATGAGCTATCCAAGAATCCAAAAATTAATCCATGGGTCAGCTTAGACATGGCGAAAGTACAGGCAGCATGGAAAGAAACTTTGCTACCTAGTTGACCCAGACGGCTTCTCCTTCCAACTTTTATAGTCTGGATACAACAAAAGATGAAGTGGGTAGAAAAGTGCCAGAAGACAATAGAGAATAATTTTTTTTTCGCGGCGGTGATGTGGTTTGAACCTGCAACCTTATTGGTACGACAACTCCGCCTGGCCGGTGAGAGCGTGACTCTACCGTATGAGCTATCCAAGAATCCAAAAATTAATCCATGGGTCAGTTTAGACATGGCGAAAATACAGGCAGCATGGAAAGAAACTTTGCTACCTAGTTGACCCAGACGGCTTCTCCTTCCAACGACCCCCCCCCCCCCCCCCCAAGTCTATTTAAGATCGGGAGCTCCTTTAAAGGAAAACCAAAAACCTTTTCAACAATAAATCTAATATAAGCTTCTTTTCTCGAGGAAGTGGGGTGGCGGTGGTGGTGGTGGTGGTGGTGGTGGTGGGGGGGGGGGGGGGGGGTGGTGGGGGGGGTGGTGTGGGGGGTGTGGTGGTGGGGGGTGGGGTGGGGGGGGTGGTGGGGGGGGGGTGGTGGGGGGTGGGGGGGTGGGGGTGGTGGGGGGGGGGTGGGGGGGGGGGGGGGTGGGGTAGAATCGCTAATCTTGTTTTAACCACGAGCCTTACTTGACGCACAGGATTAGATTTAGTTTTTATCCGCCCTAAACTTTCGGTAGAACCCTGTAAAAGTCAGACTTAAGAAGAAATGAGGTGGTCCCCATAGCTCAGTTGGTAGAGTACTCGCTTCACACCCAAAGGGACCTGAATCGATTCCGACTGAAGTCGAGATCTTTTTTCCGACTCCCCTGTTCATCAAGAAGTGATCGGGTAGCTGGGTCTTGTAGATTTGGTGGAAAGTGTTTTACGATATATCTAGTGTCGTGTCCAAAAGACAGCAACCGGTTGCAACTACCAGACCTGACTAGTACTACGAAAAGTTCGTAGAAATACGAATTTTTGGCTCCAGCTACAAAACTGCATTCTCCTCTTTGACTCAATAAATCTTGTTGAAAAGGAAAGTTTAGTTCCTCAGAACCTGTATTCAGGACTTTGGAGCATTTTTTGACCATGCTGATGGCAAATTATTTATTTCCAAAGCTATCTAAAGTAGATTTTTCTTTTTTCCTCCTTGGAAACTAAGAATGTTTGACATTTCAAAAGGCAGCTCTGTACTGCCCTTTTAACTCACTCAACCCTAACGCCGACCATCTCGGTATTTGACTGTGAGTAGTTTTATTTATCCCATCATGATTTACATTTTTCTGAGACAAATTATATGCATATTATTAAAACTGCTGTTTTTAATTGTTGCATGATATTTATAGTTGAATAAAACTGTATACTTTCCAATTTTCTTTCAGATTGAGTAACTGAGTATATTTCTTTCTCAATTTCATGAAAAGTACCAACATTCTCCTGGAAAGGTTGAAGCAGGGATTGAAGCTTAGGGCTGAGTGTGCTAACGCTGTAGATGGGCTTAAAAATGCATAGCAAACTAGAGACATGCAGTTCAGGCGACCATGGCCAAAATTATCCGGAGGGCCCATGTTTTTATTTCAACTGGGGAAGGAGTGGCGTTGAGTTACCTCGGTTACTAACATGGTATGGCAAGAATTAAATTACGTGACTCAAACACAACCAGCACATACCAAAGCAGTCTAGAGTTTTGAGAGTAAGACGCACGAGTACAAACACACACACATACACACACATACACACACGCACACACACACACACACACATATATGCACACACAAATACACTTAGCATTATCATATACGTGAATTTTAAGTAGTTCCGTATGTGACACTTTTCAGAATTCAGTCTTGCTCGTATTAATCACTTGTAGCTCTGGATCGTCGTCGTGATTTTATTGTTTTATTTTCTTCGAGTGACCGTTAAGTTTTGTTGTTGTAGTTGTGGATCGCCGTTGGTTTTTGTTTTTTTTTGCTCATTTTCCTTGTAGAGTCTATTCAATTAATGCATTTTAAGCAAATAATAAACAATTTTATAATTTATCATTACCGAAAATGCCTCGAAATTGTTATAGAGGGACTGGTTACTTTAAAGAACAACCCCAGAAGCAATGACAGATTAACAATGAATTTAGAAAGCGCTATGGATGCACATTCCTTCCACCTATCCATCAGTAGCACACATCATCAGAATTATAGTCATCTGTAACAACTACAAAAGACATCTGTCGATCTTCTACGTCATGGCACAAGACCGAAGAGCTAAAGCTGCTCAGCTGGTCGTTGGTTCGGATAAGTAAGTAATTTTAGTAAGTAAGTAAGCAAGTAAGTAAGTAAGTAAGTAAGTAAGAAAGCGCCATGAGCAATGACTTTCGACTAGTTTACACTGAACAAAACTAAGATCCACAGGAGGACGACTCCATAGTGGGCAGGAAATGAAGATGGATGGGACAGACTTTTTATATCAAGAGTAGCGACTGCAAATCACAGGCTGGGCAATGAGTTGGGAGCTGGGGAGCCCCGAGGGAACTGCAAGGAAGTGGGACAAAAACCACATGGTTAACACCGGATGTTGATGAACGGGGAACTCATGTGACGCGTTTGAGAAAAGCTCGGTATAGATCTAAATGGGGGCGGAGGGGGGGGTGCGTTATAGTTTAGAGTTGAGACACAGGAAAAGAAAAAAAAAAAAAGAGAGAGAGAGAGAGAGAGAGAGAGAGAGAGAGAGAGAGAGAGAGAGAGGGGAGGGGAGAGAGAGAGAGAGAGAGAGAGAGAGAGAGAGAGAGAGAGAGAGAGTGAGAGAGGGGGGGGGGGGGCGTGAGGGAGAGAGGGATAAGGAAAGAGAAAGAGAGAGGGCAAGACAGGAGTTGATTGTTCAACTCAAAACGGTCTCCCCTCTCTCTCTCTCTCTCTCTCTCTCTCTCTCTCTCACCCTTTATATATATATATATATATATATATATATATATATATATATAAATATATTTATATTATGAGTGTGTGTATGTGTGTGTATGTGTGTGTGTGTGTGTTGTATGTGTGTGTTAGAGACAGACAAAAACGTCACTTAAAAATTTGAAAAATATATTATTGAGATTTCAGGCAGATGCTTTGAGAAGGCGACTGCCTATTTGTTTATTGTTTGCCCTGTAAAAGTTCAAATAACACCTCCCACTGAATTACACCATCGGCGAGATAATTAATTATCTGATTATTTGCGTTATTATTTAGACAGCCTCGGGAGTGCCTTTCCGTACAATGACCTTTTGGCGGGTAAATGCTACCCAAATGGAATATGACGCCATCCGGTGATGTCATTGTTTGGTTGTGCAGATAAACAATAAAGAAAATGCCAATAACAACAATACTGCCGCATTGTGAAAAAACAAAACAAAACAAAAACAAAAACAAAACAAAAAAAAAAAGAAAAAAAAAAGTAGTCCTTCAGATCAGAGCCATCATGCCCATGGAGCCGGAGTTTATCTCGGGTTCTATAGCGTGAAACGGACAATTACAATTGCTTGCTACCCTTTTTATAGGACGCTAGTCTATCGCAAAGTACTCCATTGAGCCAGACTTAACAGACCCAGCTACCTAATCAGTGCTGGGTGGACAGGGGAGGGGGTGGGGGTGTCAGAAAATAATATCGACTGCACTCGGGATCGATCTCGGTCCCTTTGCTTGTGACGCGAGTGGTCTATTAACTGAGCTTTCGGAATCCCCAAACAACAACCCCCCCCCCCCCCCCCAAAAAAAAAAAAAAAAAACAAAAACAAAAAAAAACCCCGAAAAAAACAAAACAAAAACAAAAACAAAAAAAAAACAACCAAAAAAAAAAAACAAACAAAAAAAAAAACAAAAAAAAAAAAAAAAAAAAACAAAACAAAAAAAAACAAAGCAACAAAAAACAAACAAACAAAATCAGGTATTAAGAAAATTTTGGCCAGAAATCTCGTCCGATAACAATGACTCTCATGCATCTTTTCTTAACATCTCAAACT
>NW_027624331.1:0-8383 GCF_034508935.2 Berghia stephanieae | reverse complement strand
CCAAAAATTTTTATGTTTCTAAACATTTAAAATTATTCAGGAATTGTTTTAAAACCCCAAAAAAAAAAATTAGTGCTGCCAGTTTTTAAAAAAAATTGGGGTTAATATTTGATGTTGAAATTTAAAAATTCAAATATTTCCCAAAGGGGTTATGAATTTAATTTATTATTTTTATGTTTTTCAAAGGAGGGAAAAAAAAACAAGCAAAGATTGGGGGAATTTAAAAAGAGAAATTTTACAAAAAGTGAAGGCCTGTATCAAAAACCAAAGCTAAAAAAACCGAAAAAAATGCGGGCACCAAATTATGATGCAAAAACATTTAAAAAATTATTAGGAATTGATTTAACTAAAAAATTTTACTAATTTTTGGGCTGCAATTTTTTAACAAAGTAATGGTAATTTTGTTTTTGTTAAAATTTGAATTGCAAATATTTTTAAGGTTATGAAATATTATTTTTAAATTTTACAGTTTTAAAAAGGAGTGAGAAAAAAACAAGCGGGGGGGTTTTGGGCAGAAATTTTTAAAAAAAATTTACTAAAGTAAAGGGCCCCTGTTCTAAAAAAAAGGGAAACTGAAAAAAATAGCTCTAAAAAATTGGGGGTGCAAAAAACTTTTAAAAAATTTTGGGGGAAATTTTGATTTAATCAAATTAAAATTTTAGTGGGGCCAATTTTTCAGCAAAAAAGGGTAAAAATTTTTTTTTTAAAATCGAATTAAAAATTTTTTTCCCCAAAGGTTATGAAATAACTTTATAATTACGGTTTTGCTAAGGGGAAAAGCAAAAAAAAGCAGATGCACTTGAAAACGGAAATTAAAGTAACTCAAAGGGGGAAGGGGTTTCTGATAAAAAATGAAAACTGAAAAAGCTGCCCCAAAAATTTTTACTAAAGCTAATTTTTTAAAAAAAACTTTTCGGAATTGATTTAAATAAAAATTAAAATTTAGTGCTGCTTTTTTCGCAAAAAAAGGGTAAAAATTTTTAAAATTTTTAAAAATTAAAATTGAAAATTTTTTTCCAAAATTAAAAATTTTTAAAAATTAGGGTTTTTAAAAGGTTTTGGGCAAATAAAAGGCAAAAAATTTTAAAAAGGGGCGGACCCCCACCTTTTTAGTAAATTAAAATTTTTTTTTTAAAAGGTAAGGGCCCGGGTAATTCTATTTTTAAAAAAAGAAAAAGTAAAGGGGCAAAACGCGTCCACAAAATTTATTTTTTTAAAAAACTTTTTTAAAAATTTTATTAAAAAGGAAAATTGAAATTTAAAAAATTTTTTAATTTTTAAAAATTTTTTGGCTCCCCCCAAGTTTTAAACAAAATTTAAATTTAATTAAATTGGTTAAAATGGGGGTAAAATTTTTAAAATTTGGGCAAATAATTCCAAAAGGGAAATTTTTTAAGAATTTCTTTTACAATTTTGGGGGGTTTTAAAAAAACTAGGCTCCAAAACAGGAAAGTTTTTCAAACTGATAAAGCTTTTTTTAAAAAATTTTAATAAATTTAAATTATTGGCCTCCCAGCGATTTTTGTGGTAAAATTTAAAAAATTTAAGTGTTTAAAACTAACTTAAATGGTCATGGAGACTGAAAAGCGAAACAGCTCATGTTTAGAAATTTTAAAATTGTAAACAAAAAAAAAATAGGGCTTTTGCAACAGAAAAAGTCACGTTTAAAAGGGGAAGGTTCACTTCTAAAAACCCTTTATAAAATTCGGGTTTTTAAAAATTTTTGGGGGTTTTCATAAAACAGAAAGGGGTTAAAGGTGAAAAAAATGTTTAAAAAAACAAAAAAACAAATAATTTAAGAACCCCAAGGGAAGGGGTTTTTTCTGGGAATAATTGCCCCCTTTACCCAAATTAGCAATTTTTTTTTTGGGGTTTTGGATTTTAGGATTTGGTTTAAAAAAATTTTTTTTAAAAAAAGAAAAAACTTTATGTAAAAAAAATTTTTTTCTTTTAAAAAATAGAAAAATTATCTTTTGGGAAATTGTTTTTAAAATTTTAAAACTTTAAAAAATAAGTTCTATTTTTTTTTAGAATTATTTACATAAATTTTTATATCTTTTTGACTTTTAATGAAATAATAAATAAAATTTTTTAAAATTTTAGATAAAAAAAGTCTCATTAATATTGGAATTTTCTAGAAATAAATATTCTAGAGAATTTGTTTTGTAAAATGTAAGGAGAATGAGCCAATGAATAAAAAAATGAGTTTATTAAAAAGTTGTATTTTTTTACTAACTTTTTGTCCATTAATATCAATTAGTAGTGTAATAGAAGAATCTCAATTGAAAATCAATACTAAGAGTGAGGCAAATAAACAAGCAGATGAACTTGCAGCAGCAATTAAACAAGTTATCACTAAAGGTGAAGGCGCTGTATCTAGATCTAAAGCTAGTGAAACTGCAAAAATAGCTGCTGCGCAAATTACTGATGCTGCAACATTTAAAACTTATTCAGGAATAAATTTAACTCAAATTACTAATATTAGTTTTGCCAAGTTTTCAGCAAAAGTAATTGGTAATAATGTTATTGTTGCAATTCGAATTGCAAATACTTCCAAAGGTTATGAATCTATCTATTATTTAATTACTGATCTTGCTAGGAGTGAAGCAAATAAACAAGCAGATGCACTTGTAGCAGCAATTAAACGAGTAATCACTAAAGGGAAAGGCGCTGTATCTAGATCTAAAACTAGTGAAACTGCAAAAATAGCTGCTACAAAAATTACTAATGCTGCAACATTTAAATCATATTCAGGAATTGATTTAACTAACATTGATAATATTAAAGATTCTGATTTTTCAACACAAGTATCTGGTAATAGTGTTGATGTTGAAATACGAATTGCAAATACTTCCAAAGGTTATGAATATATCGATTATGTAATTACTAGTTTTGCTAAGAGCGAGGCAAATAAACAAGCAGATGCACTTGTAGCAGCAATTAAACGAGTAATCATTAAAAGTGAAGGCCCTGTATCTAAATCCAAAGCTAATGAAACTGCAAAAATAGCTGCTGCACAAATTACTGATGTTGCAACATTTAAAACTTATTCAGGAATTGATTTAACTCAAATTACTAATATTAGTGCTGCCAAGTTTTCAGTGGAAATAATTGGTAATAGATTTTTTAATGTTAAAATTCGAATTACAAATACTTCCAAAGATTATGAAGATATCTATTATGCAATTACAGGTTTTGCTAAGAGTGAGGCAAATAAACAAGCAGATGCACTTGTAGCAGCAATTAAACGAGTAATCATTAAAAGTAAAGGCCCTGTATCTAAATCCAAAGCTAATGAAACTGCAAAAATAGCTGCTGCAAAAATTACTGATGCTGCAACATTTAAAACTTATTCAGGAATTGATTTAACTCAAATTACTAATATTAGTGCTACCAAGTTTTCAGCAAAAGTAATTGGTAATAATAATGTTATTGTTGCAATTCAAATTGCAAATACTTCCAAAGGTTATGTACATATCTATTATGAAATTACTGGTTTTGCTAGGAGTGAGACAAATAAACAAGCAGATGCACTTGTAGCAGCAATTAAACGAGTAATTACTAAAAGTGAAGGCCCTGTGTCTAAATCCAAAGCTAGTGAAACTGCAAAAATAGCTACTGCACAAATTACTGATGCTGCAACATTTAAAACTTATTCAGGAATTGATTTAACTCAAATTACTAATATTAGTGCTGCCAAGTTTTCAGTGGAAATAATTGGTAATAGATTTTTTAATGTTAAAATTCGAATTACAAATACTTCCAAAGGTTATGAAGATATCTATTATGCAATTACAGGTTTTGCTAAGAGTGATGCAAATAAACAAGCAGATGCACTTGTAGCGGCAATTAAACGAGTAATCATTAAAAGTAAAGGCCCTGTATCTAAATCCAAAGCTAATGAAACTGCAAAAATAGCTGCTGCAAAAATTACTGATGCTGCAACATTTAAAACTTATTCAGGAATTGATTTAACTCAAATTACTAATATTAGTGCTACCAAGTTTTCAGCAAAAGTAATTGGTAATAATAATGTTATTGTTGCAATTCAAATTGCAAATACTTCCAAAGGTTATGTACATATCTATTATGAAATTACTGGTTTTGCTAGGAGTGAGACAAATAAACAAGCAGATGCACTTGTAGCAGCAATTAAACGAGTAATTACTAAAAGTGAAGGCCCTGTGTCTAAATCCAAAGCTAGTGAAACTGCAAAAATAGCTACTGCACAAATTACTGATGCTGCAACATTTAAAACTTATTCAGGAATTGATTTAACTCAAATTACTAATATTAGTGCTGCCAAGTTTTCAGTGGAAATAATTGGTAATAGATTTTTTAATGTTAAAATTCGAATTACAAATACTTCCAAAGGTTATGAAGATATCTATTATGGAATTACTGGTTTTGCTAAGAGCGAAGCAAATAAACAAGCAGATGCACTTGTAACAGCAATTAAACGAGTAATCATTAAAAGTGAAGGCACTGTATCTAGATCCAAAGCTAGTGAAACTGCAAAAATAGCTGCTACACAAATTACTAATGCTGCAACATTTAAAACATATTCAGGAATTGATTTAACTCGAATTACTAATATTAGTGCTGCCAAGTTCTCAGCAGAAGTATCTGGTAATAATGTTAGAGTTGTAATTTGAATTGCAAATACTTCCAAGGGCAGTTTAAGAATTACTTATACAATTAAAGGCTTTAAAACAACTAATGCTCAAAACTCTGCAAGTGTTCAAACTGATAAAGCTTTATTTAATAATTTTAATAAAGTTATTATTGGCACTCCCGCAGCGATTGCTGATGGTGAAATTAACAATTTAAGTGTATTAACTAACTTAAATGGTCATGGAGACATGCCAAGTGCAACAGCTCATGTGTCTAGAAATTTTAAAATTGTGACAAACAGAAATAGCGGCATTGCAACAGTAACAGTCACGTTTACTAGAGGAGCAGCTTCTACTTCTACAACTTATAAAATTACTGGTTTTAAAACAACTAGTGCTCAAAACATGGAAAGTGTTCAAACTGATAAAGCTTTATTTAATAATTTTAATAAAGTTATTATTGGCGCTCCCGCAGCGATTGTTGATGGTGAAATTAACAATTTAAGTGTATTAACTAACTTAAATGGTCATGGAGACATGCCAAGCGCAACAGCTCATGTGTCTAGAAATTTTAAAATTGTGACAAACAGAAATAGCGGCATTGCAACAGTAACAGTCACGTTTACTAGAGGAGCAGCTTCTACTTCTACAACTTATACAATTACTGGCTTTAAAACAACTAGTGCTCAAAACATGGAAAGTGTTCAAACTGATAAAGCTTTATTTAATAATTTTAATAAAGTTATTATTGGCACTCCCGCAGCGATTGCTGATGGTGAAATTAACAATTTAAGTGTATTAACTAACTTAAATGGTCATGGAGACATGCCAAGTGCAACAGCTCATGTGTCTAGAAATTTTAAAATTGTGACAAACAGAAATAGCGGCATTGCAACAGTAACAGTCACGTTTACTAGAGGAGCAGCTTCTACTTCTACAACTTATAAAATTACTGGTTTTAAAACAACTAGTGCTCAAAACATGGAAAGTGTTCAAACTGATAAAGCTTTATTTAATAATTTTAATAAAGTTATTATTGGCACTCCCGCAGCGATTGTTGATGGTGAAATTAACAATTTAAGTGTATTAACTAATTTAAATGGTCATGGAGACATGCCAAGCGCAACAGTTCATGTGTCTAGAAATTTTAAAATTGTGACAAACAGAAATAGTGGCATTGCAACAGTAACAGTCACGTTTACTAGAGGAGCAGCTTCTACTTCTACAACTTATACAATTACTGGTTTTAAAACAGCTGGTGGTCATAAAACAGCAAGAGTTCAAGGTGAAAAAAATGTTATCAAAAACAAAAAACAAACTAATTCTAAGAATCCCAAGAAGAGTTTGTCTGTAGGAATAATTGCTGCCATATCAATAGCAAGCATATTTGGGATTGGATTATTAGGATTTGGACTAATAAAATTTTTTAAAAAAAGAAAAAACATTATGTAAAACAAATATGTTTCATTTAAGAACAATAGATAAATTTATCTAATTGAAATTGTATTTAAATTTAAAACTTTGAAAATAAGTTCTAATATTTTATTAGATATTATTTACATG
This sequence comes from Berghia stephanieae, assembly GCF_034508935.2. Lineage (NCBI taxonomy): Eukaryota > Metazoa > Mollusca > Gastropoda > Nudibranchia > Aeolidiidae > Berghia > Berghia stephanieae. Next base: position 2,207 of record NW_027624331.1, on the reverse strand, counting down.
AGAATTTTCTATATCTTTTTGACATTAATAGAAATAATAACATAAAAATTTTTAAAATTATGATATAAAGATCTCATTAAATTATTGGAATTTTCTAGAAATAAATGTTCTAGAGAATTTGTTTTATAAAATGTAAGGAGAATGAGCCAATGAATAAAAAAATGAGTTTATTAAAAAGTTGTATTTTTTTACTAACTTTTTGTCCATTAATATCAATTAGTAATGTAATAGCAGATTCTCAATCGAGAATCAATACTAAGAGTGAGGCAAATAAACAAGCAGATGAACTTGCAACAGCAATTAAACGAGTAATCACTAAAGGTGAAGGTGCTGTATCTAGATCTAAAGCTAGTGAAACTGCAAAAATAGCTGCTACACAAATTACTGATGCTGCAACATTTAAAACATATTCAGGAATTGATTTAACTCAAATTACTAATATTAGTGCTGCCAAGTTTTTAACAAATGTAGATGGTAATAGTGTTGATGTTAAAATTCGAATTGCAAATACTTCCAAAGGTTATGAAGATATCTATTATGTAATTACAGGTTTTGCTAAGAGTGAGGCAAATAAACAAGCAGATGCACTTGTAGCAGCAATTAAACAAGTAATTACTAAAAGTGAAGGCGCTGTATCTAGATCTAAAGCTAGTGAAACTGCAAAAATAGCTACTGCACAAATTACTGATGCTGCAACATTTAAAACTTATTCAGGAATTGATTTAACTCAAATTACTAATATTAGTGCTGCCAAGTTTTTAATGGAAGTACTTGGTAATAGTGTTCATGTTACAATTCAAATTGCAAATACTTCCAAAGGTTATGAAAATATCCATTATACAATTACTAATTTTACTAATAGTCAAGAAAATAAACAAGCAGATGCACTTGTAGCAGCAATTAAACGAGTAATCACTAAAGGTGAAGGTGCTGTATCTAGATCTAAAGCTAGTGAAACTGCAAAAATAGCTGCTACAAAAATTACTAATGCTGCAACATTTAAAACTTATTCAGGAATAAATTTAACTCAAATTACTAATATTAGTTCTGCCAAGTTTTTAGCACAAGTATCTGGTAATAGTGTTAATGTTAAAATTCGAATTACAAATACTTCCAAAGGTTATGAAGATATCTATTATGTAATTACTAGTTTTGCTAAGAGCGAGGCAAATAAACAAGCAGATGCACTTGTAGCAGCAATTAAACGAGTAATCATTAAAAGTGAAGGCCCTGTATCTAAATCCAAAGCTAATGAAACTGCAAAAATAGCTGCTGCAAAAATTACTGATGCTGCAACATTTAAAACTTATTCAGGAATTGATTTAACTAACATTGATAATATTAAAGATTCTGATTTTTCAACACAAGTATCTGGTAATAGTGTTGATGTTGAAATTCGAATTGCAAATACTTCCAAAGGTTATGAATATATCTATTATACAATTACTAGTTTTGCTAAGAGTGAGGCAAATAAACAAGCAGATGCACTTGTAGCAGCAATTAAACGAGTAATCATTAAAAGTGAAGGCCCTGTATCTAAATCCAAAGCTAGTGAAACTGCAAAAATAGCTGCTGCAAAAATTACTGATGCTGCAACATTTAAAACTTATTCAGGAATTGATTTAACTCAAATTACTAATATTAGTGCTGCCAAGTTTTCAGCAAAAGTAATTGGTAATAATAATGTTATTGTTGCAATTCAAATTGCAAATACTTCCAAAGGTTATGAAGATATCTATTATACAATTACTAGTTTTGCTAAGAGTGAGGCAAATAAACAAGCAGATGCACTTGTAGCAGCAATTAAACGAGTAATCATTAAAAGTGAAGGCCCTGTATCTAAATCCAAAGCTAGTGAAACTGCAAAAATAGCTACTGCACAAATTACTGATGCTGCAACATTTAAAACTTATTCAGGAATTGATTTAACTAACATTGATAATATTAAAGATTCTGATTTTTCAACACAAGTATCTGGTAATAGTGTTGATGTTGAAATCCGAATTGCAAATACTTCCAAAGGTTATGAATATCTATTATACAATTACTAGTTTTGCTAAGAGCGAGGCAAATAAACAAGCAGATGCACTTGTAGCAGCAATTAAACGAGTAATCATTAAAAGTGAAGGCCCTGTATCTAAATCCAAAGCTAATGAAACTGCAAAAATAGCTGCTGCAAAAATTACTGATGCTGCAACATTTAAAAC
>NW_027624330.1:0-8386 GCF_034508935.2 Berghia stephanieae | reverse complement strand
ACAAGGGGCCTTAAAAAAGTATGCTTAACTTTTTGTAATAAAAAACATTTAATTCATTTTTGTTTGGGACGTTCTACCCCACAACAATGATACCATCCCAAATTGGAATATCATACTTGTAAACTAATAATGTGGGAATTTACCGATCTAGAATTGAAAAAAAAGGTTTTTGAAAATGCAATTAAATAGCTTCATTATCAAGCAAGCGAAACTAACTAATGGGGCATTTGTTTCGGAACGGAATGGAAGCTTTTCTTTGTAAGTCTTTTCCCCCCCTTTTTTTATAACTAATATCTAAAAATCATTGGAGTAAAAAGCTAAGAAAAGTTACTGATTTTTGGTAAAATTATGAAATTGGCCATTGGGTTTACGTAGTGTGTAATTTCTTTATTTTTATTTTTTTTTTTACTATCGAGCAATTTTAATTTCAACAACGAAAATGGAATAAATAGATCAAAATGAGTAGGTAAAAAATTTACAATCCATCATACATCAAAATCAGTTTGATAGATTTATGCTCAAGAGTATAATATTTACCTGGTCTGTCGTTGACTACCTCTCTTTCACAGCTGAAGAAAAGATGGATAATAAAAAAAAAACACATCAGAGACATAATCAAAACTAAAGGAGCTAAAACGCAAGGTTTTAGACCGATGTGCACTTATCTGCAGGTTTTGATAACCCAATTCATTATGAGCTCATTGTTGTGATGGAAATCTAAAAAAAAAAATAATGCTGCAAAATATTGTCATATTACAACAATGTTAAACTAGGCCCATAATTGCGTTCGGATATCAGACCTCCCATAAATGCACACGTGGGTTTAGACAGTTTAAAAACGAAAATTTCTGTGCAAAGAAAATTTTTATAGCCCATTTGAGCGCCTTCCAGCGTAAGCAAGACAATACACCAATGTATGTAACATTAATCACGGATCCTAAACCCTCTCAAACCAATAGATACTTGTAACACAGTCTTGTTATATTGGATGAAAAAAATTAAATAATGTATGATACAGGGCGAAAGAAACAACATTTACAGAAGCCTTTTCAAGTTTATAGACTTCAAATTTTAAATACATAATTATTAAGTGCGTATGGGGGGCAAAATAAGTAGTGGAAAATAGAAAGTCAATGATAAAAGGTATGCTAACTGGAAGAAATTAAGTCAAAGGGTTTTTGGGCTCACTCTTGCTCTACAGCATATCTTTCCGTTTCCACAAGAAAAAATGTGTTCCCGTTTCATAAAGAGTAGGACAAGTTATGGATTTTATAATGAATGAAAAGTCGTCGTTTTAACAGTTAAGGAAAGAATTTAAAACGAAGAGAGGAAGTCGGGAAGCAATGAAGGAGGTATTTCTGCCATAAAATCAGTCCGAATTTTTAACATTTTAACAACACATTTTACTTTTATTGCTTCTTGTCTTGATAAGCACGGACAAATCAACCAGTTGACTGCCGTACTCTGAAAAAACTCGTATCAAGAAATTTGGCCAGAAGACACGCCCTTCAAATATCGATTGATTTAAATGACCCTCATCTTGGAAAAACTCTCAACTTAGGAAATGGTGAGGCCCCAAAGTTGAGGGTTTGGCCAAAATGAGGGTTATTAAAATTGATTGATATTTGATGGACGAGTTTCCTGGCCATTTGTTTAAATACTAGTCTTCCCAAGCACTGTAGTCAATTGTTTAAAGAAGCAGGAAAATATAATGTCTCACCGTCGCAATGTTTTAAGCACTAGAAGATCTTTTATCGATGTCAGGCCTTCAAAATCGTCCACATGGAAGACATATTTGTCATCGGGGTCACTAGCCATCGTCATGAGTTCCTGCGAATCTGTATTCCGACCAACACCAATGGTGAAAATGCGTATCCCATCTCTCTGAGCCCGCTTTGCCTCTGTCTTGGTCATGCCAGGTTTGTCCGATTTCCCATCGGTCAAGATGACCATAATCCTGGCACTGTTGGGCCTTTTGTTGTACTGGTAAAACCGTATTTTCTAGTATGTCGAATGGCCTTTGCCGTGTTGGATCCTCCTAGAACAGGAACGACGTGGTCAAGTACCTGTTGATGTGGGTTTTGGTCTGAGTGTCAGACAGCGATAGGACTTGAAAGGGTCTGTCTGTATACACCGTCAGGCCAACTCGGACAGCGTCCTGCCCTACGTTGAATGTGGATATCACCTGTTTTTTAAAAACAACAGCATATAATCATAATATTATGTGTTAAGCTTATTACTTATAAAGATCTGATTAATTGATAATACAAATTTTACTTAGTAACTTAAAAAGTTGAAGAGAACATCGAGTACTAAATATTTATATTGTCTGAATGCAAATTTACCTTGCCACAATCGGATCAACAGTATCCATTTACTTTGGGTGAAAACTCATAAAATAGAGCTAGAAGTCTATATGGTAATGAATGAAAATGATAAACATTTATACCGCGCATCAATCCCTAAAATGGACAGAGGGCTCAGAGCGCAATATTGAATATTAATATATTTTAAAAAAAATAAGATAATGGATCCCATGACAATAAAAGACAACGTCTACTGTATTGCATCACTGCATTACAAATTGTCTCTTGCGTATCACATACACTGACATTAGACTATGCTGGTAGATACTTATTTCATTAATTTCGAAGTTATATCATATAGACATGTGTTTCACGCAAGGTCGCAACACAAATCAAAATGTATCTGGTGTGTAACCATAGTGTGCGTTCAAGTTAATTATTTTACTATCCCTCGCCAACATCTTAGTCGCCATCGTCGTCGTCGTCGTCGTCATCATCATCATCATCATTATCATCATTCATCATCATCATCATCATCATCATCATCATCATCATCATCACCATCATCATCATCATCATCATCATCATCATCATCATCATCACCATCATCATCATCATCATCATCACCATCATCACCATCATCATCATCATCATCATCACAATTATAACGGATATTCTTTGAGACTCTCTGGTTTAGGTCTCGACAGTCTTTTCAATCCATCAACAAAAATGAAGAAAATGTCTTGCCAAAAAATAAGATAATGGTGTTAATTGATTACTCTGCATCAAAATTGGCACCAGGTCAACCTATAGGTATATCGAATTAAGATCACAATTTTATTAAGACTCACATTCTAACTAGACCAATATATTTGACGAAGTCAGGCCTCCAAATACTGTTAGAACTATCCATTAGAAAGAAGATGTCTGCAGCCTTTTGTCTGCACTCTGAAGATGAAGAAACAATAAAAGATAAATCTTATAATATATTTGTTTATATTAAAATTGCAGATATCTTTAATACGCATACGATGTAAGTTGGTAATAAATCAAATTCGACCTGCAAATGGTTACAATGTTCTAACGTAGGAGAACCGCGATCCTTGATTGTAAATAGTCAGTGATTTGTCATAGTGCATTATAGAATAGCAGAGTGCATATTTCTCCCTCTGCTGCTATTACTCTTTTTCCCTCATCATCATCATCATCATCATCATCACCATTATCATCATCATCATATCATCATCATCATCATCATCACCATCATCATCACATCACCTTCATCTTCTTCTTCGTCTTCTTCTTCTTCTTCTTCTTCTTCTTCTCTTCTTCTTCTTCTTCTTCTTCTTCTTCATTCTTCTTCTTCTCCTCTTCTTCTTCTTCATCTTCTTCTTCATCTTCTTCTTCTTCTCTTCTTCTTCTTCTTCTTCTTCTTCTTCTTCTTCTTCTTCTTCTTCTTCTCTCTCTCTCTCTCTCTCTCTCTCTCTTTCTCCGTTTCCGTCTTTCTATCTGTTGTTTTTGAGACTTTGAATTACATAATTAGTGGTAATAATGAATCTATATTCCAATCCATGGCCATGGATAGCAGAATGACAAGCTCCGAGTTCTTATCACAGATTTTGGCAAGTCGGGGCTCTGGCACTCGGCACCACCCTAAGTTACTCTCGACATTCAAACAGATAGAAGCCTACTTGTAGAGAGTGTAGGGCTGGCAAGCATGGTTGTTTCAAAATTCCAATACTAAAATATTTTATAGGAGAAACGTTATATCATCATATAAGAATACAACGCATGGATTGATAATTGGAAAGCCCGAAATATTTTTTTACCACTATTCCCAGAGAAGTGTGTCCTGAATCAAAACATGACTTAATTTCTTATTAAAACTAGCATTAGCAAACTATCCACTAATCTGCTTAAAGCGTTTCACAAGGGATCCAACAACAGTGAATATAATATGTAGAACGAGACATGAAGCCTATATAGAGCTGTTACAATTTCTTTTCATCAGAGACAACGCTCATACCGATCGTGGTATCTTACAACTAAAGTATGATTTGAAAATGAGATTTAAGAGGATTCTTCCCAAGTATCAATTTTCAAACTGCCTACAACGGACTGGAATCTTCGCACTCGGGATGCAAGAATACAAATCCGCATCTATATCTACAAATGACAGAAATGACTGAATTCAAAAAATTCGATTCTTCACTCCATAATAATATCCCGACTACTTTTACATCAAAACAAAAAAACGTTGCAAAGTGATGTAGTTATATCTCCTTATTGTAGTCGTAGTTTTCAGGGTAATTGGACATATATTTTGTAAAATGGTATTTCAAAGTGTATGCATGTTAATCATGTTATTTGAACGGTCTTAGTTTGTTTAATGAGCATATGGAAACTTTGGCAGCACGGTCTCTACTTTGCCTCTATCACTTTGAGTGAATAGCTTGATTATAAAATATCACCAAACGTCTTATCATAACAAAAATAAATTACTCGTGGCAAGCAAAAGGCAAAAGAAACATAATGTCAAGCGTTTAATTGGGATTGATACAAGAAACGAATTAAAAATACAATAATATGATGGATACAGTGCGTGGTAAGAATGCCCTATTGATTAGACTTGACTTACCTAGTAAGGTTTGACTTGCATCCGATGACTTGTGTGCTGCGTCATGTTGGGGTTCTGGCAAAAACAATACAATTTGGCATCAGATGGGAAATTTAAGCTTCAAATGGCAATACACCAACAACCAAAGCTTTTCAATGAGAGCAGAGGATTTGTTATTTAATCTTTGAATTAACGTTAAAATCATCCACTGAGTCAGTTCATATTGTTAGTCATTACCTTCTTATTCGAAAATGTAAGACTAATTCTTGTAAAACACTTAAACTCTATGGCAATTTGAATATTTTACCATTTATTATTTATGACCTTATTAGCATTATATTACAATTTTACAATATAAAACTTTCACACTTACTTATATTGGTTTGACTCAACAACAATCTTAGAGGTGAAAAAATACGTACAGGATAGTTCACTTACAAATACACAAAGGACGAAATATAAGGTACATTAAGATGTCTGTCTGATAATATCTTTTAAAGACATGCTTCCATACCAGTTATTCTTTTACAACAATTCAATCAAGAAAACTTTAAAATTCAATTAAAACTGCCTTTTCTACTCACCCTCACATGTTGCATCAGTAGAGCTGCCTTGATTCCTGACAGCGATTTGTAGTTCTCCACATGAAACACGTGATCTTCTTGGGTCGCTGGCCTTTCCACTCAGCTTTTCCCCCCTCCGTCTTCGGTCCCACACCGATACTAAATATCATCAACACCATTCTTTTTCGCTATTGATGCTTCCAGTAAAGTCTCTTCAAGTTCAACGCAAAGCCATCAGTAATGAGAACCAACTTCCGATTTGCCCATGGTCTTCCCCCATTTTCCCCTTTGAACATTTGAGAATGGACGAACCTAATCGGGCCTCCCTCCGTATAGTTCCACTATTCATGTGTGGATTTTATCACGGCTCTTTTCAGCCCACCTACTCCCCCGGAACCCGTTTAGGGGGATTTCCATGCGCACTTTTCGATCCAAATGAGACCACACCAAGTTGCATGTGATTTTCTCCAATAGTGAAGGAGTCAGCGAGATTTTTCAGGAATTTATAACTGTTGTTTGAATTCCCTTTATCGGATGCTGAACGATGGTCGATGGCGATGACGACATCTGATACTTGACGAAAACATCGATCTCTGCCTTCACCTGGGTGGGGAACCAGAGAAAAAAAAATAATAAAAAAGATCTTTAATGGTGCAAAAAGGTTGATGTATTACTCCAAAACAATATTTTGTAGGAATGGCTTACGTGATAAAAATAATAAAAGATAGGAACGTTTGAGTGAATTTCATACGTCTTCAAAAGACATTGGACAGACATATTTTCTTTGAAACAAAATCTAACATCTCTGGTTATTTCAACTATAAAATCACGTTTGGCACTTGGTCTACCCCGACATGATATCATTTTGAGATGAGTGTCAATCACAAATGCCCACCGTGTAGACTGTCGCATCAGTAAGATCTATAACAATTTAAGATTTTGGAAGTCCAAGAGCAAGATCATACAGTTTTGCAGACAGATCCCTTTCAAAATTTGAACCGAAGATTTGGAACTCCCTGCCCAATCTGTCAGATCTTCAAACATCGATGTGATCTTTAACCAGTTAAATATCGTAATCTGAAAAACCATGTATTTAAAGTTTGGCTAGAAAACTTGTCATTCAAATATCGATTGGTTTAAATGACTGTCGTCTTGTAAACTCCTCTCAAACATGGGACTTATGAAGCCACAGGTTTGAGAGTTTTTGGACAAGATGAGGGCTATTTAAATCGATACATATTGAAGGACAAGTTTTCTAGCCAACACATAGCTTTTCAGAGTACGGCAGTTAACTGGTTAAGAATTGACTCGAGGGATACCTTTATACCAAACATGTGAACATCTTGATGGAAGACTAATTAGTTTCTCTACTCTTCATTACGCTTTTTATCTAATGTATCCTACATAATTAGTAATTGACATTGTGTCTTGTTAGTGTGTCTTATTTGTGTGAAGCTCTTTGAGATTTTGATGGAAAGTAAATAAGACACTTAACGGTTATCATTATCATCTCATTTTATTAGTATTGATAATTAATTATTAGTATAATTGTCATAGCTAATTTTATCATCATCAATCATCATCATACATCATCATCATCATTATTATTATTATTATTATTATTATTATTATTATATTATTATTATTATTTTAAATATTCTTCTTCTTCTTCTTCTTCTTCTTCTTCTTTCTTCTTCTTCTTCTTCTTCTACTTCTCTCTTCTTCTTCTTTCTTCTTCTTCTTCTTCTTCTTCTTCTTCTTCTTCTTCTTCTTCTTCTTCTTTTCTTCTTCTTCTTCTTCTTCTTCTTCTTCTTCTTTTCTTTTCTTCTCTTCTTCTCTTCTTATTATTATATTATTATTTTATTATTTATTATTATTTTATTATATGTATATTATTATTATTATATTATTATTATTATTATTATTATTATTATTATTATTATTATTATTATTTATATATTATTATCATCATTATTATTACTATTATTCATTATCATTATCATCAACATCATCACCCTCATCATCTCATCATCATCATCATCATCATCATCTCATCATCATCATCATCATAATCATCATCATCACCAAAATCATAATCACCACCATCCCCCTCATCATAATCGTTTACAAACATCACTAGAACTAAAAGGAGCTACGGCTTGATACTGATGTCTGCATAACATGCACATCTGCAGGAGAATATTTTTAAAATTCTAATTAACATTTCTTTAATTAATGAGCCTAAAGTATTTTTTAAAGAAACACTCACCTTTTATGTGAACAATGCCCGTTACAAAGAACACTGAAATATAAAAAAAAATTGAATTGTAAATATAGAAACCATCATGGCCGACGTGCACTTATCTGCAGGTCTGATAGTCCAATTCCTTATGGACTCATTGTTGTGAAATCTAAAAAAAATGACACAAATATTTATCCATACAACAATGTTAAACTAGGTCCATAAGCGGGTTCGGATGTCAGGCCTGTATATATGTGCACGGCGATCGTGACTATTGACAATTTCTCATAAACTAAGACGACAGAAAAAAAGTCATTTTAGGCGCTACAGTGATTGTAACTTTCATGGTGTACCAGAATCTCACCAATTCAGGCCAGATCTTTCGATTTTTCATGCCGTTTGTGATTTCTCTTCTTCGATGTTTAACTCCATTTCAGTATTTTTTCTAAAATGGCAGGCTTACCCAGCAGAAAAATTGATTTGTTAAATTCAAACAATCTCTCTTCAAACAACCTTATGTTCTTATTAATAAAGCAAAGATCATTTGATGTGCAAAAATAAATCTGAATAAGAAAAATGTATATTGTGTCGTAACAAATGTGACGATTTTTCTGTAGTGGTAAGGAGAAAGGGGTTAAAGTACCATGAAGAAAAAAAA
>NW_027624329.1:0-8387 GCF_034508935.2 Berghia stephanieae | reverse complement strand
ATGACTATTCACATTATAAAAAGAGTTTCTTAAAGTACCCCTTTTTTTTAAATTATGTAAATCCATCTCAATGTGGTAAAATGTCAGGTTGAACCCCAAATCCCAAAAATGGGATTTTAAAGTTAAAATGGCTAAAATTGTGAGTTGTTACTTTTTTTCACTTCATGAAAATGATATTGAGGCATTGCATTTATCAAAAAAGTATAACGTCCACCAGTAGGATATAACGTACCAACGCACATAACTATGTGTAACCTTGAACGTTAATAGTCTGATTGATTACATTTAGTGGCTGGTTAAAAACAGTAACAAAGAGGAGAGTGACGTCAAATTCGTTCTATTACTCATTGTCACATATTATTTTCATCAAAATTTCCATTTTTCACTCACCCCAACATCATACAGTTTGAGACCGAGGGTCACACATAGAGGAATCTGCTTAAAGTCAACACTCTTAAAGTCAACTTCATTGTAAGTCAACACCTCATGTTTGGTCCAATTTTCTGTTCTTTATCTAAGTGTAGCGTGTGGTCCATTGATAATGAATAGAAAACCAAACTTGCTTAATATAAATATATCTTTATAGTCTGGCAGTGGGGCTTTATCAGGAGTCCCTGTATTCAGACATATTGAAAGCGCTGATTCATTTCTCAAGGTTGAAAGGATTAACATAAAAAATAAAACATTGACTTTGTATGATGAAAGAAAATATGGCTTGGACAGAGGGAAAAAAACAAAGACAGGAGTTTTGAAAAATTATGGGACAGCCCACTTGTCTAAATTCCGCCATTATCGTTAAGGCTGTATAGTAATAATAGTCCTGTGCACAATTAGCATTGCAATGGATTTCTTACATTTACATTAGCATTGTGCAATATGTCTAAATGTTTTCAAAGCACTGAACAAGGGGTCACTAGCCAACAGCAACAGTCAGCATGCAGAAAAGACATGATAGACGTGAGGTGTTATCATGATCTTTTTCTATGGAGGCAACGCTGTTAGAGCCTAGGACTCATTTTACACTTGAGTATTGTAAGAGAATGTGGGTAGAGCCATGGGCCTAACAGATCGAAAACAGGTGCCATACAAAAGACACAAAGCATAGTAGTCAGTACAGTTAGTGGTAGTAGTAATAGTAGTTAGTAGTAGTAGTAGTGTAGTATAGTAGTAGTAGTAGTAGTAGTAATAGTAGTAATAGTAGTAGTAGTAGTAGTAGTAGTAGTAGTAGTAGTAGTAGTAGTAGTAGTAGTAGTAGTAGTAGTAGTAGTAGTAGTAGTAGTAGTAGTAGTAGTAGTAGTTGTTGTTGTTGTTGTATTAGTAGTACTAGTATAGTTCACTCGCATAATCGCAACATTGGTTAATCACATACTCTGCTTAAGCTACACATTCCCGGAATTAGGAATTTTCTCTATATAATTGCTCTGCTTAATCGCACACCTTCTCCGCCTAATCGCTACACCTTGATTCCATCTTGATTGGAAAAAAATATACAAAAAAAAAAAAATTAATGAAAATGTTTCTCCTTGAATATTTCTGAACGTTAATATCGTATCAATCGTGAAAAAAGCTTTCCCGTCAACGCAATTCCACTGTCCTCTGACACAACTAGGTCAGACGCGCAATGCTTGTTAAATGACATCAAAGGATTATCTGACACAACGGGCACAGCACTCGCTGTCTGCATCACAAGGTGTGAAATGTGATAGCAGTCCACCCAATGTGTGTGTTTGAATACATTTTTGACCATTTGATTGCATTCTCTACTGTGCATTTTTTCTCTACTGAGCTGGGAACAATAAGAAAGGATTACAGGGAGGACTGGCGTCTCATCTTTTGATTGATCAATACGGTCATGGCCACATTGATACACTCAAAAGGGCAACTGAACTGGAATCAAACTCAAGGCACGTATTTCTCCCCATCAGAAAGCTGGCTCTTAAGATGGAAAGGTCGATAGAATGTCGTGTTTTAAAAAAAGAACGTGACGAAAAACATTATGCTGATGCCTCTTCTGCCAGCCAATGGAGTGATGAAGTTTTGAAACAACTTCTTCAGCAGTACGACTCTAATGACATTTACAATGCAGACGAAACGGGGCATTACTACAATCAACGCTTCATGATTACTAGTCATACAGCAATGTCACATTTTGTTGTTGAAGAAACATGAATAAGAAAAGAAATCAAAAAAAAAATTTTAAAAATAAATTACCAACAAAAAAGCCTCCAAAAGAAACCAAAAAAGAAAGAATAATTAATAATAAATAAAAGATAATAAAAATAATTTTTAAAAAGCCCCTTCTATGAGTCTAATGTCGTGAACATGACAGTCCCAAGCCGTAGAATACTCAGACGGAAAGGTCCTACATGAATGGCACATGAAAGCTGGTGCTTAGAAGCTATTTTTAGCTTCTCCACTTAATCGCACACTCTGCTTAATCAACACACTAACCTGAACTCCCAAGGGTGTGCGATTTTTTAAGCAGAGTCGACTGTAGAAGTAGTAGTACTAGTAGGAAGTTTGGGTTTTTGGAGTGCAATTTTGCATTTTTAACATCACATTTCAAAAACTTGGCGTCCATTGAAGAGTTTGTCATTGATAAATTGGGTTGGCATTTGGTAGAGAGCCAAAACACATCCCTTCTGTTGCACAGGAATAATTACTGGACCCAAGACAAGAGTCAGTCCGTCATGATTGAAAATAATTTCTTATCATTTGACAGTAACACGAGTGTAGTTGAACCCCATAACTATAACTCGTGTCTATTATTCTGTGCTCCTTTCTTTTTCTATTACTTTTTACAATGTGCCCAACAAAATAGTGAAAGTATAACAGTGTTCCATTAGCAGAGCTGATTAAAATTATTGTTACCATGAATTAGTTTTCTACACCCATCGACATTATTATTATTAGACTTCTTACATCCAATATTTAGTTATGATACTAGTACTAGATACTGATGTGATAAGGTTGAGAAATTCGGTCTTTTTTGGTTGTTTTTTTCCTTTATTATTTTGAGAGAGAGGAGAGAGAGAGGAGGAGAGATGAAGGAGAGAGAGAGAGAGAGAGAGAGAGCGAGCGAGAGGTTACGGTATTATCATTATGACACGATGTTGGAGTTGGGGGTAGGGGGGGGGGGGGGGCAGGTCTGATAATTCAAGTCAATTTTATGATGGCGATGGTATGAAAATGCTCTCAAACAAAAGAAAAGTATTGTATTACAAAAATTTTTAAAACCCCCATAATTTGAAATTTGGAAATGTCTTAATTTTTTTTAAATTATTATTTTTATGTAGGGTAGGAAATTTACATAAAAACCGATGAAAAAATGAAAAAAAGGGAGAAATTATGAATCCCCCAAAAAAAAACTAAATCTTAACTTATTAAGATTTAAATAAAAGGGGGAAAAAGCAGAAAAATAAAAAAAAATTTTAAAACCTTTTGGGGGTTTAGCCCCTTATTTATTTAAAACCCCAAATTATTAATTTAAAGATAACTAACTTTTTCCCATAGTGGTTTTGTTTTTCCCAATTTGCTTATTTGATTTTGGTCGTGTTGCAGGTGTTTTCAAAATCTCGCCCTTTTTGCCGGAAATCCCCCACTTTTAATATTGCGAATGGGTATAAAAGGAGGGGTTGTTGCGAATTGCAAAATTGAAAAAATTTGCCATTTGATGAAAAAACATTTATAATGACAATGGTAATTTTCGAATAAATTATGTTATAAAATATCATTTACATGTTTTTTTTAAAAGGAGAAGATGGGAATTTGATTTTTTTTTGAGGGGGAGTAAGATAGGGTATTTTTTTTTCCCCTTGGTTAATTGTTTTGGTTGTTATATAGATTGGGCCAATAGTACCTCCCTGGTGCTCTAAAAGTATTTGGGGGGGGGGGGGAAGAAGAAGTAATTTATTGTTTGTTTAAATTTTTTTTTTTTTTTAAAAAGAATCAAGCATAAAAAAACCCGCGCCCCACCCATTTTTTTGACGCGATGAAAAAAATCGCCTTTGGGGAAAAGGATGGAATCAGTTTGGTCCCGTGAGAAATTGCTGTTAATGAAAGTAGGATGATTTTTTGGGTTTCCCTGATATGGAGTGTTTTTTTTGTTTAATGTCATTATTGGTGTTATTTTTTAGTTATAAATCAAAATCCGCCTCGGTTATCACAGAAATTTTGTAAAATTATATTTGGTTAGATGATGAGTGACGTTTAGGTTTTTTATGGTTTTTGATGCGTTTGAGTTTTTTTCACGAACTTTTTTAAAAAGACTTAAAAGTTCATGGTTAAAAGATTTTGTGGTTTTTTTGTTATATTCCGGAAGGCGTTGGAATCCGGCCCAAGGGATTTTTATTGTTGATTAATCCCAAGAAGGAAAATATCATAAAATGGTGGGTTAAAAAAAACAAAAAACCTGAGATGAGTGAGTAAATTGTTTTTTTATGGGGTGAGTGATTTCATCTTTTTTTACCCCGGGATTTAGGGTTTTAAGGCCCCAGTTTCCCTCCCTTTATTTGAGTTAAATTTTTTCATTCCCTTTTATGTCTTTCCTTCTTTAAATTTTACGTTTTTAACCCTGCCCCCCCGCCCCCCCCTTGATTTTGCCCCGGAAGTGGCCCCTGGGAGGAGAGTTTGGGGAAAAAAAGGGAGGGGGGAGGGGGAGAGGGGGGGAGAGAGAGGAGAGAGAGAGAGAGAGGGAGCAGTGGTTTTCAAAATTATTTGGGCATCGCCCCCCAGGGCTGGGGGGAACCCCCCCCCCCCCCCCCCCCCCCCCCCCCCCCACCCCCCCCCCCCCCCCTTTCAAACCGCTTTTTCACCAAAACCCAAAATGATAAAAAAAAAAATTTTATTTGAAAATAGCTTTAATTTTTATTTTTTAGATAATTTTATTTTTGTGATTTTTTCTGTTTTTTTACGTTTTTATATCTAATGAGGCGAAAACGTGTTTCCGTTTGTTAAAAGGGTTTTTTAAAAAAGATTTTTTTTTGATTGTATGGGAAGCCCCTTTTAAGGAACTCTGAGGTTTGGTAGTGACGTAATTAATACAAGATTTGGTCCCAAAGGGTGTTGGGATTAACAACCCTTGTCGTTTCGGTAAAAGTTGGGCTTTGAAGGAAAGATGTACCGCCTGTGATGCTTGATCATAAATAAGGGAGAGCTGACAGGTTTACAAACGACCACAAAAGGCAAAGTTTTATTGGGAAAAAAACTATTTAAAAGTATGCGCTTGGTAAAGTCATAAAATTTACCCGGAAATGTAAGGGCCAAAAAACAAAAAAGTGTGTAATGAAGTTTATAGTGGGTTTTTTAAAAAGTTTGTGAGTTACTCATAACGCGGATGAAAAAAAAAAAATCAAAGACCCCAGTGACGTCTCTTGATCTATAGATAGAATGCGCTTGGCCAAAGAGTTCACAAAATTGCCATCGGAAGTATAACGGAACCACACAAAAACTCTGTGTAACCATGAGCTTTTATAGTCGGGTTTTAATCAGTTTAGTGAGAACAACTCAAAAAGCGGATGGCAAAAACAAAACAAAGGCCTGAGTGACGTCATCTTCGAACTATTATAAGGACATCAGATCTGGAAGGATCCCACCTGTCAGTGGACAAAACTTTTATGATGAAAGTGGGGTCTGTAAAGTGTTATATCATGGGAGGCTTTTTCTCTTCTCTCTCTCTTCTCTTCTCTTCTTCTCTTCTCTTTTTTCTTTTCTCTCTCTCTCTCTCTCTCTCTCTCTCTTCTGGCGTAGATGTGACGGCGATAGCATTTCGATGTCATAATGACAAGTGGGCAGAGTTAAAGCCCCAAACAATCCAATCGTCGTCTAGTCTCAAAATCGTCCCGTTCGCGCAAACTCAGTCTCTCTCTCTCTCTCTCTCTCTCTCTTTCTCTCTCTTCTCTCTCTCCTCTCTCTTTCTCTTTTTCTCTCTCTCTCAAATACGTCTCACTCACTCACACATTAAGACACTTTTTTAAAATGCACCATTGCATCAACGTGGTGACATCCGAATTAATGTGATGAATTTGGCGTGTGCGTCATGAGTTTCATGGATGTCAGCATAGATAGAATGCGCTTGGCCAAGGAGTTCACAACATTCCCTTTCCGGAAGTATAAGGGGACAACACACAAAACTCTGTGTAACCATGAACTTTTATAGTTGGTTAATACGTTTAGTGAGAACAACTCACAAACGGGGAAAGGCAAAAAAATAACAAAGGCCTGAGTGACGTCATCCTCGTTTATCTATAGACGCAGATCCTTCTATATACATGTTGAGAGGATTCAGGACTTTGAAAGAATGTGAGTTATAAGCTGAAACCTCTATCCATCAGATATGGCGTCGAGACTGCGATGATAACAATTTAGCCTCTTTCCAAAGTGCAGGAAATTTGAACACATTGTGCTTCAACCAGAAACCTGGTCTATGGCATTACGGGGTGCATGATGATTCGCAATCTATCAAAAATACACACAATTTGATTTCAGTACGAAGTATCAAGTTTAAGTACTAACTTTTAAAATTATCTAATTTAAAATTTGATTATTTCGGACCTGGTATACAGCATAGAACTTGAAAAAAAAACAGGCTGGTATTTACCCACCTGCCATTATTACAGCTGTCCTGGGGTAGGAACTTCTTGACGAGATGCATGGGATGTGGCATTCATTATGGCAACCTGCAAAATGCGGGATAAGCTGAAAGAAGAAGTTCTATAATGCATTAACATTTCCTCCCCGCCTACCTTTTTTAACTTAATTAATTGCGCACCTTTTATAAATATCTATTGTTCTATTTTAATTCGTGCTTCCTTACAAAAGGAGCTTACTATTTCCTCCCCATCAATGTTTGTGCTTATTCATTTAAAAACCCCCTACCACGTTTATCTCATTCGTATGCAGTGCTTCATTCATCCTGTTTTGTTGATAAAGGAAAACCCGAACGTCCATTTTATATGTTTTCGTATATTAATTGAAGCTTACATTCAATTTCACATTGTTATTTAATTGTGAGTGCCTAGTGCAATTAGTGATGTTTTTTTTTGTTGGTTTTCCAATTTTTCCTTTAAAAATTTACTTTTAATGCAGAATAAACTTTTCCCACATTGAGAGCTGTGAGAATTAATCACAACTCGGGCTTCAATTAAACTATAATTGCATTGCGTTACTTGTCTTTTTTGAAACGTTAAGAGTTAAGATCATATTTTAAATCCAGGTAATATTGAAATTCGCTTTGAAAGGATACGTGTTGGCTTTTTTTGTTGTTGGTTCAGGGTGTGTGTGTGTGTGTGTGTGTGGTGTGTGTGTGTGTGTGTTTTTGTTTTTGTTTGGGGAGGGGGGGGGGGGGGGGGTATTTTGTGTTTGTTTTTATAAAGCACCGCTTCGATGTTTCTTTTTCTTTATTTTTTCCTGGATGGCAAGGGTTGGCTGTGGGGCATGCAATACAAAACGAGGGCATCGAGGTCACAAAACGAAACATCTAGGTCACAAAATAAGACATCTCGGTTCGTTTAAAGCCATGGCAGCAAAAAGCAGCAACCAACTCGGGGTCTTCGTCCTCCAAAGACATTCTCATAAAAAGGTAAAGAGCGTTGCTCGAACGAGCTTAAAGAGCACTACTCACTACAGCTCTGTCCGTGGATTTTCAAATTATGAGCCTGCCCGCATTAGCCTAAAATGTCATCAACTTGGTTTAAAACGCCAAATGGAAATTTAAATGCTGAACATGTTATTTTAATTGCCCGTTGGCGTTTTGTTTGATGTGTGTTTTTGGGTTTTTTGTTTTTATTTAATTATTTATTTTTGTTTGGGTTTTTTTGTTTGTTTGTTGTATTTTGTTTGTTTGCTTTTGTTGCTTTGTTCTGTTGTTTGTTTTGTTAAGCAAAATTAATTTGGGATTTTTCGGTTTGTCAGAATTTTTGTTATTTTAGGCTTCTGTAGTCCCATTTTTTTTTTATCTATTCACTATCAAATCAGTTGATTTGTTTATTCAGTTATTTATTAATCTATTTTGCCGTTGGCTGAAAATAGTTGACGCTTTGAATATTGGGTGTCATTTTGATCTATATTTTGACATATTTTTCATATATTATCTGGCAATTTTATACGGAAAAAAAATTTCCTCGTATCTCTCATCTTCCATTTGCCCATTGTTTTATTTGTTTAGTTAATTGATTTTTATTTCTTCACCGAGGAAAATGAAAGAGGAAAAAGTGTTAAGGACTGAAAATTTATAGATGTAAGATTGAACAACCTATGATTGGTAACATTTAGACAATAATCTAAGAAAGAATTTGTGTAAAGAGGTTACGTAGGGGTAGTGGGAGGAGTATTTATTATTGGATCTGAGCTTGAACTTGATCTGAAGCGAAACCCAGAAAAAAAGGTAA
>NW_027624328.1:0-8387 GCF_034508935.2 Berghia stephanieae | reverse complement strand
GTTTCTTTTGTATTCAAGGGAAACCCAGGCAAAATGAAAATGTTTAAATAAAAAATTAAAATGGAAAAATATTAAACTTCCCCAGAAAAATGATTAGTGTGTGTGGTGTAGCAAACTTTGAAAGAAAAGAAGGTGAATGACAGCAAGATTCAATTAGTGGTCACAATCCATGGCCTTGTCAGGGAAAAAAAATTTAAAATAATAATTAATGGGACAATCTCTTCATCTACTCCATGTAAGACAAATTCCCTCTTTCCCCTCAATTGCAAAACCTCTTTAATGGTAATCCCCCCCAATGATTGTTTTGTTGTAAATGTATATTGTAACGTTTTATAATATGTAAGCTCAGGGGCGTCTTTGACTCATCTAATTTGCAACATATTTTGGGGCCTGATAAAGAAAGATTTTTCAGTAGAGATAGTTTGCATATAGGAACATTAATCAGCCTTAATTTGGGATCGGAGCGATTAGCGGTGTACCCAAATTAAAGAAACTAGAGAGATAAGCAAATCTGCTTGCATCATTTTGCCCTGATAGCCAATATTGAAAAATGTGACCTCATTGATTGAAAATGGCCCGATGATGTAAAAGTAAAAATATTGGGGAATGATTTTCACGACTGGACTCAATTCTCATTGGTCTTAGTTCTTGTATCCAATTATGAAAAAAAAAAAATTGAATGCTTGGCCAAAAAAAAAAAAAAAAAAAAGAAAAAGAATTATGAAAAACATCAAAGTTTATAGCGATACTTTAAAAAGGCGAAGTATTTTGTAAAGACGCAAAGTTTTGCTGTAAAAATCTATGACTTAATGATTTAAAAACTTTTACAGAAATTATTATCATGGGAATAAATTCATTTTTTCTAGAATGAGTGGACAACTATAAATTTTGGGGAAAAATGCTTTCCAATTTTTCATAATTACTTTTCTGATGACTTACACAAATTCAGAGAAATTATATTTGTCGACAGACCCCTTTCTCCGGTCACACTGATTATTTCCTTGTAAAGCTTGTTTGAAAAATTTTGTGAGTTGCAGGGAAAAACAAAGCCAGGTAATCACTGAAAATTGTTTTTTAAAAAATAAAATAAATGAGAATATTGTCACTAAACATTGTTTGAATTAATGCACATCTCATTTCCCCTTTAAATAACAGACAATTTTGAGTCATGATACAGCCCCAAAAAAAGATGCTTAGTCAAATAAATCAAAAAAATGCAAATTACACTTAAAACCCGCAATGAGTCCAAAGTGGGTCCCACCAATTTTAAGAAAACATATGATCAAGTCAATCAAAATGAAAAATTTTCTTTTTTTTTCCAAACCTCTCCCTTCCAGTGAAATGAAGCAAACAATGCGGATGATTATATTTCTATTTACCATGATGCCATGACTTTGTTGAAAACATTATTGTCTATGAGGCAAAAAAAAAAGAAAAAATTGACATGAGGGCAAATATGGAATCTGTGTCTTCTAAAAGCTGAAGACAGTTTGTAATTATGAAAGAAAATAAGAAAATGCTAGCTATTTGAAAAAAGTCCTCATCAAACAGAAGGCATAGGGATTTCCGTAACAGAATGCACTTCTGTAAAAATAGATTTAGATTTTTATAAATAAATAAACATAAAAATAATTCCCTTTATTCACCCCATGGGGAAATTTGTCTTTACGTCTATTTAAGGAAGATGGAAAACCAAGGGCGTAAGCTGAAGTGCAGCATCGGAAATTGAGCTAGAGCGAGGTGAATTGTCAAGGCCACACAGTGCATGGTGGGTAATCAAAACTCAGTAATTTTTGGATATGAAGCAAAGATTGTACTGCTGCCCCTATAAGTATTGCATTTGAAAATAACTCAAGAAACAAGTATCTGAAAAAAAAAAGAGCTTTACAGACAAAAAACAATAATACTATTTTGCTAAAGACATCACAGTTGCCGTAGTGTGGAAGCTTCCAATTAGAAATGCGAGGATGTCACAATTCATGACTTCTTCGTCTTGACACTCGAAATAAGGACATCAATCATCAAATTGTTTTTTAGATGGAGCTCGTTTTCCTCCGATATAAAATTTGGGTTTTCCCTTATTGAGGATTTTAAGAATTCCTTGGCTGAAATTTAAAAAATAAATCAATACATTGATTATAACTTTGAATAAAGTGTTCCCTTGTTTTGACTAAATAATATGAATTTTTCTGATAACTCTGCAAACAATGTCTTTGTAAGCTATTGCAGAGCTGCCAAACCCCTCTGACGAAAGAGGAAGATTGGTTGCCAAAAAAAGGAAGATTTAAGGAAAAGAGGAAGATTCAAGTACGCGAAACAAACAAACAAAAGTACTTACATTTCCCCAAATTTGCAGGTTATTCCCTAAATGTCCCTACACCCAAGTCTGTTATAATAGCCATCCAGTTTATGAATAAAAAATTTTTCAAAGCGTTACTGTGCACTTCTTTGTTTTTCATGTTTATGTACATCTAAAGTCTTCACTTCACCCATTTTAATTTATATTTTAAATTCAAAATATTTACATAAGATTTACATTATAATACAGTCAGTATTGACATGGTTTAGTCCTTTTTCAAGGAAGCTGCAGTCGCAGACTTGGCTTGATGAGCAGCTCCTTGGAGATAGGATTCTTAAATGATTTATGACTCCATTTTGTAAATACTGATGGACTTACCAATTTGTTTGACATGCTGGCCCTAAAACCCGTCCTATTCCCCCTGGCTAAGTGAATAGTCTTTACATACTGCATTTGAATGGAAGATGGAAAGTATTCCAGCACGGAAGACTAAGCAAATGAAATGCAGAGCAGTTTGTGTTTTTGCATTAGCAAGACGAAACCGTATTTATTCCACTCTTTCTCCATTGAGAGGGGCATTGCAGTGATTGCCAATCTCTAAATGGTTGAAGAGAATATCCATGACCTCATCAGTACACTGGTCTTCTTCACAGGGGAAATAAAGATGGAAATTCTCCACAAAATATTCTAAAGATGCCATCTAGCCACGATTTGTTGTCTGGATTAGCAAAAAGATCATGATGATTGGTTTGAGCTAAATTGACTTATAAATTGTTTTTTGGCATCGTCTCCAGTTCCCTTTACCAATTTCCTACATCTATATCAACATCAATTTCACTTGATTGCAGGAGATTTTTGGGGTCATTGACATCAATTTGAGCAAACTTTACCTTGCAGATAAGAGGGTTTTACGAAACGTTTAAAATAAATCATGAATTAGGACTTCATGATGTCAGCATTTTATGAATGAGAGGCTTGATGACTGCAACAATGCATTAGCATTTTCAAACACCCCCACAAAAATTGCCCAAAAAATGGATAAGCCTTTACCTCGTCACCAAAAGCTTCTTCAAAATACCTGTGCTTTAGAGGAAGTTGACTTTGAAATTGTCTCTTCTGAAAAATCATAAACAAGGCGATATTGGTTCCCAGAGTTCTAAACAGACGAGATATACAAGGTCCAGAGGGCCATCTTGTGTTAACATTTTTAAAACTTGTGACTGCAAAAACAAAAATTTTCCCTGAATTTTCCTTCAATCGGGCAATTTTCTTGACGATTATCAGGAAAAAGTAAATGTCTATTAAAAGTTGACCCAGTTTGTGTGGAAGTGTTTGGGCAGCTTTCAATGCAGCTAAATTAATCCTATGGCAAGGACACCCAAAAACAATGTTTATTTTTTTTTCCCTCACGAAGAAATGCAGAGGACACCAGACTTTTCACCCCCCTGACGAAGCATTGTGCACAAAAAAATTATGCAATTCTTCAAACGAGATTAGCATCACACAAAGTCTTTTTCAAATGTTCAAAGTGTCTTTGCCAGTGGCTGTACTGGTAGGACAAGCTATCAACAGAAACTCCCTCTGTCACTACTTCTTCTTTTCTTTATCAGTTTACTGAACGATAACGGGAAAACATTTCTCCTTAGAATATTGCCTCATCTGTACTAGAAAAAAACACACCACAGAATTGATCCCTTTAACGTTTGTTCTTTTTCTTCTTTGGCCATCTGATGAAGGATAGCGTTGTCTTTGTCTCCCCCCCCATACTTTTTTGCCACCTACACGAAGGAAACATTGACTTAAACAGATCCCCTGATCATCGGAAATGGCAAGGGGAAAGATTCTTTTCAACTAGAAACTTTGTGAACATAACCCTTGCCTAATGACACTGAAATCTTCCTCAACCGGTTTTTGGCTTTGAAAATGAGTCATGAAGATGTAGAGGCAGGTGCCCTTTCTTGCATTGATATGTTTTTGTGTAGCACAGTGTTTTTTAGTCAATATAGCGGAATGATGAGAATTGGTATTGTCTCTGGTAAGTAATCTCTCTCTAAACTCTTCCAATAAATTGTCAACCTCTTCACCCATATTCAAGAGATAATTCATCTTTAATTAAATGATATGTTTCAGTTTTGGGTTTTAGTTGTAATGATTTAACCCCCCCCCCCCAAAAAAAAAGTCCAAGGACCTGTGTATTTATCATTATCCCTTTTTTATATATTTAAAAATTGAAATTTCTTTTTTAGACAACTTATGCAACCTTTTTTGAATTTGTCCCGAAAGTCGTCGTCTTTTGCTTCTGGATGTTTTAATTGCATATCAAACGAATTCCATACCCGTAAAAAATTTGAATAACACATGTGTCTTCATCTACAACCGTAGTAAAAGTGGTACTAGCGGTAGTAGTTGTAGTAGTAACAGTTGTAGTAATAGTAGTTGAGTAGTGTAATAGTAGTAGTAATAGTAGTATAATAGTAGTAGTAGTAATAGTAATAGTAGTAGTAGTTGTAGCAGTAATAGTAAAAAGTAAGTAGTGTAGTTTGTAGTAGTAGTAGTAGTAGTAGTTGTAGTCGTAGTAGTGTTCAAGTAGTTGCACAGCGGTGATTGCGTTTAAAGCCAGTGGTTGGGAAACAGAAAAAAAGGGCATTTAGGTGGAAAAGGATTTAGACGAAGTTGATCAAGAACATGATAAATGCATCTGAACATTCATATCACCCATTTCAATCGATTTGTAATGATTGTGCTCCACATTGGTTTAATCATTCCAAAAGCAGACCTTGTTTAACTAAATTTCCATTTCAAACAGTACAAATTGTCTGCTAGCTGCCCTTTATTGTTGCAGCAATGAAAAATATATGTCATTAACATCTCTGTCATTAGGGTTAATGTGTTTTAAATGCCTTATCTAAATTTCATAACGCAAGGGCAGAGTTTTGCTATCAGTGTTACCCACTCAGCCCTTCACTACCCCCAATATCACTTGACTTTGTTACTGGAAATATTGTGTATCACTTGACCACAGACAGTTAAACGGTGGGGGCTGTCAGGTCAAGAATTAAGACGTTTTGCAAATTGATGCTGTGATTAAGCCAAAAAAACTCACAACATTGCCCGTCAGATATATAACGTACCCAAAACATAAAAACTATGCGTAACCCTTTAACGTTTAGTCCAATTGATAGAAGTCAGTGAGAATACTCATAAAATGGTTGGCTAAAAAAAAACAACAACAAATAAACTGACTGACGCCAACTTTGTTCATTTTTACCATATATACACGCACACTATAAAAAATGGGGAGGACCCCGAACGCTCAGTTGTAGAGTACTCGCTTCAACCAAAGAGGGTGGAAGCGATCCCAAATGAGGATCAGTTTTTTTTGTTTAAACTTACTGTCCACCCACCAGTGATTGGTTGTGGGTCTGTTAGGTCTGAAAAGTACTTTGCTATAGATTAGCGTCTATACAAAGGGCAGCAAACAATTGCTATTACTGTATAGCATACAGAAACCGGGGATAAACTCTGGCTCCATAGCTCTGAAGGATTACTTTCCTCACAGACACAAACACACATGCAGGTCTTCTCTTATCTCTCCCTCTGTATATGGTCTTATACACATCATTTTACTCGAAATTTTACACGTCATCCCTGTCATTTCAATTTCTCTGATGATTCTATGAAAATTGAACTTTGAACCTCTAACTTAAATCTGTGCACTATTCCAAGGGTTTCCCTCTGTAATAGCCTATGGGGCGAGGAATAGAAGGTAAATCAAAGAGCTATGTGGTAAAAGGCGACGGATGGTTTTGTGTAACATCAAATGCCTTGGACTGGGTGTATATCGTAGGTGTGTGTGATTTTAGTGGGAAGAGCTTACTTGACTTTCTTTACTGATGACGACAGATGATGAGATGGCCAAATTGAATTTGCCCATTTTTCAGCAGTATTTTGGAAGGGGACAATTATAAGAAACTGATTGGGCGCTAATGGAGAGAAAGCAATAGGGGGGACATAGACTGGAGACAAAGTGAAATGAATTGACAGCAATTTGGGGGGTATTATTAGATGTCAAATAATGCTCTCGCAAACAGGAGATGAATCATATTTTTATCCATAAATGGTACGGAAAAAGTATCTCTTACTGTTATCTGCCTTTTTTTTTTTAGAGCAGACGATTTCCAATTTGAAAAGCGGATTTAGAATTAGTTTTAAAGAGAAATTAGTCCGTTTCACCAATTTAGCAGGCATTTAGGCAAAATGTGCGCTAAGTACATGGGATTTAGGTGATCACCACTGTACTTCACTATATAGTTTCATTACTAGAAGTAGTAGTAGCAGCAAAAAGGACAAGTAGCAGCAATGCTATAAACAATAGAAGCTATAGCAATAACAAAGAAATAATTGTAATAATAAGACCTGACATCCACCCACTGCTCGCTGGGAAGAGGGGTTAGAGGTTATCAAATTTAACATGACAGAAAATTAAAGTCAAGTGCTCAAAAACTGCCCCCTGCATGCAGAACGTGAGATTTGATATATATTTTAAATGAAATTGATGACTCAGTTAAAATGAAATCAGGATTTGTTGTGTAATTTTTAAAACACTTCAAATATTGGTAATGACAAGTAGTAAATAGAGGCATTTGAATTCGTGCTCTCATTCCATTTAACCTACTGATTGCAATATATTATTTCATATCTATCATTCACTTAACTGCCCTAACCAAAGTTTTTTTTTTTTTTTTTAAAATATCAACCCATCTTGATGAAAATCTTTTAAAATTTACTTTTCTATAGTTAGATCTGCTCCCCTGTTATTTACATTATTCTTTTAGTTTAAACAATGAATTTCTTTTTTTTCCCACATTATACGTTTTTATCATACATACCAGCATATAATTATCCCTGAGTCCTTAAACGCTTTTTCATCTTTGTGTAATCGCTAAGATTGACAGGGTGGCACAGTGAATGGCATAAACAAAACATTCTTTGATAATGCAATGTGATCATCTTCCCCTTTTGAAAACCCACTTGGTTACGGTTTGATTTGCACACTGAAAATGACAAAAATTATGGGTTTTGGGAGCCACCACAAAATATGTTTATAGGAATTCGAACATCAGGCAAAGGAATGTCGAAGCCAAAATAAGAATGTTCCTGTGGTTCTTGTGTGGTTGTGATCGGCAGTTGTGATTTTATTTTTATGGGGGGTAGGTTGTCAAAGTTGAGTTGACAGTGGTAGCTGCAATGGTAGTGCTCATGATTGTACTGTGGTGGTGGTTGCCGGATTTGGGGTAGTAGCAGTGATACTGTAGTGGTGAAGGTGAGGTAGAAAGAGTGACAATGTTGGTTATATTGTTAGCGGCGGTAGTAGAAGTAATTTATGCTGTGGTGATACGCTGATAAGGTGGTGGTGGTGTTAGTGATAGTGATAGTGGTAAAGAAGCTGTGGTAGCAGTTTAAACTTGAAATTTGCATATAATTATTTAAGTCAAAATCAAGTGTAACTATCTGTCAAAGGCTGTGAAATTTAAGTCTTGATTGGAATTTGATTAAAATTAAAAGTGACTTTCAATCTTTTGCCCAAAACCCGATGACTGGCATTTGTAGTTGGATACAAATAAATGATTGCAACTATGTGGGTTTGGGATATGTTACTTGACTCGGATTGGAAGGTCTGGGTTACGTCGAGCAGTGCATAGTTGGTCCTTGTAAAAGGCTCTTTACTCATATTCTTCCCCCATACTCGGTTTTAAAATGAATACTTGGACGTTTAAAAACTTGTCTCTGTCCAAAAAGTTGTATATTGCTAAGGGGTCATGTATCGTCCTACATGTTTAAATGTTACTGTTGCTAGGGACCCTTGTAAAGCACTTTGAGCACATTTAGTGGATATTAACTATGTATAAAAGCTCAAGTTAAATGGTAACTTTAAAAAAAATCATTATAGAATGGTTTAGACCTTGAGACACCAGGTTTTCAGTCATCAAAGTACTTGTTTGTTATTGCAATGTTCTATTGATTCTTTGAAAAAAAACTTTTAATGTACGAGATTTGCTGAATAATGGTCTTATATTTTATCCAAATT
>NW_027624327.1:0-8389 GCF_034508935.2 Berghia stephanieae | reverse complement strand
TATTTTTTTATTATTTTTTTATTTTATTTTTTATTTTTTTTTATTATTTTATTATTATTATTTTTTTATTATTTTTATTTATTATTATTTTTATTATTATTATTATTATTATTTTATTTATTTTATTATATTTATTATTATTTTTAAATTATTATTATTTTTATTATTATTATTATTATTATTATTATTTTATTATTTTTATTATTATTTTATTTAAAATGCATTTATGAAATAATTACGTTCAATGTTACTTTTCCATTTTTGTTGTTAGAGAGCTTTATTAGATCTTAATGAGTCATCTTCTGTAAATTGTTGTTACCAACTATATAATTTACTTGATATTATAATTAATTTATAAATATATGAAATGAATAATGTCGAATCATCGTTTTTAATTTTTTGAATCTTAATCTCATATATATTTGTGTGTGTTTTGTGTTTGTGTGTGTGCGTGTGTGTTGTGTGTGTGTTGCGAGTGTGTGTTTTTGTGCATAACTTTCAGCTTTTTGACTAGCAGTAGGTGCAATATACTTTACCAGTTGGAAATTAAGGGGAAATAAAATTAATTTTGAAAAGTGAAACGTGGCAATCAACGATTCTTCTTTGGGGCATATTGAATCTGAGTCCGTTCGGAAAAGTGAGGGGAACGGGCACTACGTCAATATAAGGAAATGAAAAGGAAAAGAGAAGTGCAATGAGAACAAACTAAAAAAGACAGAAGGGGAAAAAAACCCCCCATAAATTTATTCATGTTTGACTTTTACACATTCTGATCACAAGGATATGAAAAGTTCGAGCAAGCATGAAGAAGAGAAAGTAATGATTTTTTTTGGGTTTAGAACCAAGATGGCCGCAATTGCTGGGCGGCGGGGACATAGACTATTGAATCCAATTACGCACAGCCAGGCATTAGCCCTTTTCTCAAGGACGAATCAAAATCGTGGATTTGTCATTATTGCTTATAAATCCCTCAGTTTCAGAGTTTTGTCTGTCTGTTTGATTTTTTTTAATTTTTTGTTTTTGGTTTCTTTTGTTTTGTTTTGTGTTTGGGTTTGTCTTCTTTTGTTTTGTTTCGTTTTATTTTGACTGTGCTTGATGTGTGTGATGGGGTTTGTTTTTGTGTGGTATGTGTGTGTGTTTGTAAGTTAATTTCTTTTTTTTTTATTGTTTGTACACAAGACCAAAGACCACACCAATAGTGTTGATATAGAGTTGTAAATAAGTGGGAATTATTTCATTCTAGGAATAAAAAGAAAGGAATTCCGGTGAAATTGTTTTTGTAGATATAAGGTCATAATTTTTTTTTGCGAAAACAAGTGTTTCTAAGTCATCCATTTGTCGTCGGCAATAACACTCATATATTTTTTATATAATTTTATAATATTATATTATTATTTATATATTATTATATATATATTATATTTTTTTTTCAATTGTTATTATAAATATATTAATTTTATACCATATATTATATATTTTATATATTATATTATATATTATTTATATATATTAAAATTACCTTTATATTATTTCAAATTATATTCAATTCGCCACAATGATAGTTATCCCTTTAAAAGCCAAAGGATATATATTTTTTGCGGTTTAATTAATATGCAGGATTTTAAAAACTTATAGTAAATAGATTTAAAACATGGCATTTATATTGCGCAATATCCAATGGTGTGTCAAAGTTTTTAAAAAAGGGTCCACAACAGAAACATTTAACATGTAAAGTGACATGATGTTTAAGGGTTTATTACAATTTTCATTCACAGAGACAATGCTATGAACCAAGGATCTTATATTTGACCATGAGAATGATGAGAGAATTTAAATAAAAGGGGGTCTTTACAAGCACTGAACTTGCACGCTTAAACCGGGTTCGAACCCAGATTTCCCAATCTGAGGCGAGACCAAATTCGGCACCAAGCTTTCGTTATGTAACAACCAACCTTAAAATTCTTTGAGAAAAAACGCAAACCTTAATTCTCCTTTCCCCTTCCTCTTTTCTCTTCTCTCTCTTCTCTCTCTCTCTCTCTCTACTCTCCTCTCTCTTCTCTCTCTCTACCGCAGTACATAAACGATGTAAAAAACAAGAAAGAATAAACTGAACGCCAACAAAAATACAAAGTGGAGGAAAAGCATTTACCTTATTCTATATGATGGAAAATTAAATTGATGGCATCACACCGCTTTTTTTCCCTTTTCCCTCTTCTCTCTCTCTCTCTCTCTCTTTTCTCTCTCTTCTTTTCTCTCTCTCTTCTATCTTATCTACTTTCTCTTTTCACAACAAGACACACTCTCTAAACACACACTCTCTCTTTCTCTCTCTTATCTCTCTCGTCTCTCTCTCCTTTTCTTCTCTCTCTCCAACTCTCTCTTTCTCTCTCGCTCTCTCTCTTTCTCTTCTCCACCAACACACACACTCTTCTATTTCTCTCTCTTCTCTTCGCTCTCTCTACCTCACAACACACGCTCTCTCTCTTTTTCTCCTACAAAAACTCTCTCTCTTTCTCCTCTCTTCTCTCTCGCTCTCTTCTTTTCTTCTCTCCCCACACTCTCTCTCTCTCTTTCTTCTCTCTTCCTCTCGTCTCTCTCTTTCTCTCTCAATACACACAACACTCTCCTTCTTTTCTATCTCTCTCTCTTTTCTCTCTTTTATCTTCTCTCTCTTTTCTCTCTCTTCTTCTCTCTCTTTTTCTCTTTTTCTCTTTTCTCTTTTCCCTCTTCTCTCTTCCTACAGCAGGCATTCACATAAACAAATTAAAAAAAAAACAAACAAATGATATAAAAAACAACTGAACGAGAACAAATACGCAACTACGAAGAAAAAAAACGCTTGCACCGAGTTCGACAGTTAAAAAACATGCCATTTCTATGGTCTTTTTTAGTTTCCGGTTTTAAAATGACTTCGTTAATCTAAGGGATGAAAAAAATAATTTTAAAATCGTTTGATTTCTATTATTAAATCGCTCTAACGCAAAATTCTCGTTGTCATTTCTCGCATCAAAAAACCCCTGGAGAGTTTACGTCGTAAAGTAGTTGGTTTTCCAATAATGGGAAAAAACAGAACAAAATACTCTTCTCTCTCTTCTCTTTTTCCCCCTTTTCTCTCTTCTCTTCTCTCTCTCTATCTCTCTCTCTCTTTCTTCTTTCTCGTCTCTCTATCACACACACACAGAGGGAGAGAGAGAGGAGAGAGAAAGAGAGATAGGGGGAGAGGGGGGAGGGGGGGCGGGGGGGGGTTATTATAATTTTATATATATATTTTTATATATATATATATTATAATAATAGTAGATAGATAGATAGATAGATAGATAGATAGATAGATAGATAGATAGATAGAGAGAGAGAGAAAAATATGTAGATAGAGAGAGAGAAAGGAGAGGAGAGGGGGGGGGGAAGGTTAGATTTGATAGATAGGGTAGATTTGATAGAATAGATAGATATAGATAGATAGATAAATAGATAGAAGATTAGATTTTATATTTTATAGATAGATTTGATTGATAGATAGATAGATAGATAGATAGATAGAGAGAGGGAAAAAGATAGATAGAGAGAGAGAGAGGGGGAGAGAGAGGAAAAGAGAAGAGAGAGAAGAGAGGAGAGGAGAGAGAGACAGAGAGAGAGAGGAGGAGGGGGGAGAGAGAGAGAGAGATCTCAATTAATGCTTTATTAATAAGATTGGTATTCCAAAACTCCTCAACTCCGTTTTTCCTATTTTGAGATATTGAGGATTATTTCCCTCAAATGTCTACTTCTAGTCTATTACTATATCGTATTTAATCCAGGAAAAATGCTTTTAAAAATTTACGTTTCAATTTATCTCATGGTTTGGGAAAATCTCAAAAAAATATAAAAAAACGACTTAAGAGTTTTGGAAAACCAGACTTCATATTATATAATATATGTTTTACTCACTTAATTTTTTTGTTATTATCAGGATAGCAGGAATTGCTATTGTCCGTATGAGCAATAGAAATCAGGATTAACTCTTATTTGCCTAAATAGCTCTGAATGATACTACCAACGTTTACATATATGCAAGTCTGACATCCGAATCCCCCTTTTTGGCCCAGCTTACATTATTGCAACGGAATAGTTTGCGTCTTTTTTGAGATTTAGAAACAACAGCCGAAAAACTGATTTCAACGACAAAAAAGTAACATCCAACTCCCTCAGCCCCTTAACAGACTAAAAACCATTCTAAGCTAGGGACACTTGCAATAGACATAGGTTTATGAAGGTAATAGGTTCAGTAGTTGATGTCACGCACCGGAATGGGCCATCTTGGTTCTAAACAAAGAAAATCATTACTTTTTATTCTTCAAGCTGGCTTTACTTTTCTTTATGTCTTGTGACCAGAATGTGTAAAAGTCAAAACATGATCAAATTTATGTGTTTTTTCCCTCTGGATACGCTTTTATGCTCGACGGAGAAATTTTTTCATACGGGCGTCCGCCCTTGTTCCGATAGTTTGAGCCAGGTGTTGCTAAGTTACATGCGTCTTTAGGAAGGAAGTGACGTTACGACTATTGAATCCTATTATTAACGGGGTAATAGAAACAGGGCTGGACAAACTCGAAAATGACGCCCCAATTCACAGCAAGCGTCCCTAGGCCTGCGCAGCCGAATTTATTTTGAGATTTCCATTACAACAATGATGAGTCCAAAAGGTTATGTGTACGTTGACAACTGCTTTTGGGTTGCCTGTATTTAATTAGAAATAGCTGCTATTTATTTTTTTTTATTTCGACTTTCAGTTTCGAAAAGCGATCTTTATCTTCTTTGTTAGTTTAGATGTTTTACATTCTTTTACTTTAATTTCTCCTAAAATCGATTTCGTGACTACATAATTTGCCAAGACAATTTATTTTTGTACTGTGGGGAAATCCCAAACATAATGTCAATGTGTACAATAATTATTGACTAACCCAATGTTTAAAAAAGGCAATTGTTTGTCCATTTTTGGTTGCTATGCAATAAAATATGATGATTTCGAGTCAAAATAATAATATTGTCGAGAATGTAGTTTTAAATGAATAGTGTCTTTGAACGGTATTGTGTGGGACGAGTCAGATTGTCAATATTGTTTGACAATGATAAATGATGATGATGATAATAATAATGATAATTTCATCAACAACAACCCCAAAAACAATAATAATAATTATAATGATATAATGATGATGATGATGATGATGTTTGATGATGATGATGATGATGAGGGATGATGATGATGTGATAATATATAATAATAATAATATAATAATAATAATAATAATAAAAAAGAAGAAGAGAAGAAGAAGAAGAAGAAGAGAAGAAGAAGAGAAGAAGAAGAAGAAGAAGAAGAAGAAGAAAGGAAGAAGAAAAAAGAGAAGAAAAAGAAGAAAAAGAAGAAGAAGAAGGAAAAAAGAAAAAGAAGAAGAAGAAGAAGAAGAAAGGGAAAGAAGAAGAAGAAAAAGAAGAAAGAAAAGAAAGAAAAAGAAGAAGAGAAGAAGAAGGAAGAAGAAGAAGAAGAAGAAGAAGAATAGAAGAAGAAGAAGAAGAAGAAGAAAGAAGAAGAAGAAAAAAGGGAAGAGAAGAAGAAGAAAAGAAGAAGAAGAAGAGAAGAAGAAAAAACACAAATGATAAACTTCAAAAGCAAAAAGCACTGGGATTGGACAGAGATGTAATAGAAAAAAATTACTAATTTTTATATACTAGAAACAAGACTGACGACTCCAAGTAACACACACACACACACACACCCACACACAAACAACACATTGTTCACAGTCAGCGTCCATTGAGGGCAGCGCAGTCATATTCATTCATTATTCATTCGGCACCAATACCGGAAATAAATCGAGAATATTTAAACGATTTAAAAGTAAGAGACGCTTTGTTAACCATGATGGCGGAACCAGTTAAAAAAATTTTTAACCCTTTTTTAGAACCAAAACCATTTATTTGCTTGTGAGTCGAGAGTTCTATCATTATCTTAGACATTGGAAATTCATTTAGCTCCCATTTTGATGATGATGATATGATGATGATGATGATGATGATGAGATGAGATGATGATGAGGGATGATGATGATAGTGGTGATGATGATGATGATGATGTGATGATGATGATGATGATGACGACGATGACGCGAAGTCGACGACGACGACGACGACGACGAGATGTTGTGATGATTTTGATGATGATGATGTTTTATGATGATGATGATGATGATGATGATGTGATGATGATGATGATGATGATGATGAGATGTGGATATGTAGATGTTGAAAAGACGTGGTGCTATATAATGTCAATTAGACTAAGATCGAACTCAGCCTTAAATCAGTTAATCTGGGACTAGTCACCCCAAATTGGTAGAATATTTTGTTGTTCTTGTCTCTACGTTATTTTAAATCATTAATTATAGCAATTATTTGTTTTTGTCTGAACGCCTTGGAAACAGTAAAATTGGAAATTCAAGGGAGATGGTTATTTTTAACCTTCTAAGACTTGCGTAAAAATAATTTGATTATTTACTTTAATTACTGGGGTTTAAATTCACCACATTTAAATAATAATGGGCTTTTTAATGTATTTTCTTCTTTTTTTTAATTGCTATTTTTAAATGACGATTCTCTCTAGACAGAAAATAAAGGATTTGTATGTAATAAATGATTTATTGTTATGCAACATTTTTCTGTATATAATATATAACAAAATAACTATATACTACTAACTACTTACTACTACTTACTAACATACTATACTACTACTATACTACTACTACTACTACTACTACAACAACTTTACTACTACTACTTTACTATACTACTAACACTACTACTTTCTACTACTACTACTTTTCTACCACTACTACTACTACTTCTGATAATAATAATAATAATAATAATTAAAAATAATAATAATATAATAATAATAATAATAAAAAATAATTTAATAATAATAATATAAAAAATAAAAATAATAATTCGGCTTATCTTTCACAGTGAGTGCCCGCTCATGTTTTGTCACAATAATGTAACTCGTAAAGAATTGCGGCCCCCAACCTCCCACTTTAAAGTCAAGGAGAAAACCCTTTCACTGCCGTCTTCAATTAAAAAAAAATAACCAAAAAACCCCCCAACAAAGTACACAATATAAAAAAAACAACAAAAGAAAAAAAAAAAACAATCAAACAAACAATAACAAAACAACAACAAACAAAAAACGCATTAAAAGTTTGTTTTCATTTCGGCCAACAATTTTACTTTTAATAATGATGCATTAAGAGGACCCAACATTGTCTTTTGTCTTAAAAGTCTCAACCGGAGACCTCTTTTTTTGAGTAAACGCGTTATCAATTTATTAGTCCCTTGTTAGTTTCTTGTTATTGTTTTTAGAAAAACCTTTGGATGATCAGTTCTCACTAAATAAATAAATGTTTGAATAGTAATATAACCCTTTTTTTCCCGTTAGTTTTGTTATCTGGTATGTTTTTATGTGTTTGTTTTGAGTAATGACATAGGGAAAGTTTCTACATCGTCTATAACCGTAGCCATCATTATGATATTTGATAGTATGCACTTGGCTAAGAAGTTCACAACATTGCCATCCGGAAGTTTTAACGGACCAACCAAAACAACTATGTGTAACCATGACGTTTATAGTTAGATTAATACAGTTCAGTGAGCATTACTCATAAACGCGGATGGCAAAATACAATAACAAAGGCTTGAGTGACGTCATCTTCATTCTATTATAGATAGAAAGAAGTGAGTCCCTCAAGCTTTTTTTATCATATTTTGCCATCTGCGTTTGTGAGTGATTCTCACTAAACTGTATTAACCAGAAATATAAAAGTACATGGTTACACACAGATTTGTGTGTTGGTACGTTATTTCTTCCGGATGGCAATGTTGTGAACTTCTCAGCCAAGCGCATTCAAAACTATAGCCTGCACAAGAAATGACGTCAAAATGCTAGACTTTGGCCACAAAAGAAAACAAATCGTGAGTTGTATTCAATAGTTCAGCCAATGGGACCTTTTTCCATGAGGGTCTACTAACGACAACTCCTAGCGAGCAAAAACCAACTAATGACGTCAAATGCAGTCTTTTTGGGTTTCAGTGTAGCGATAACTTAACGATGCTTCGCTATGACACGCTGGTTATTCACAAGCAGGAGACGAAAAGCCACTTTATTGATGCTATCCGCTGAGTTTAAAATCGCATAACATCCGCCAGCGGGGGTCACGTACCAAAATAACAAAAACTTTGTGAAACCTTTAACGTTAAAATTCTGATAAAAACAAAATTGATTGAACGAATCAAACCCCCCATCGTTTAGTTTTTGCCTTATACTGACCAAAAAATGACTCAAAATGGCAGCTTT
>NW_027624326.1:0-8388 GCF_034508935.2 Berghia stephanieae | reverse complement strand
ATTTGGGTCTCATGTTACATGGTGCTATTAGCCGGGGACCCTTGTAAAGCACTTTGAGCACCTTTGGGGGATATTGCTCTATAAAAAGCTCACGTAAAATAACGACATAACTTGAACGTAATTTTAAAACAATTGTAAGAATTTCAGAAAATTTTAAATGCGTTTTTTCTCCTTTTCTGATAAACAGCATAAGGAAGATTTCTGTGGCCTCCAATTGATGTAATTAAAAACACTATAATTTTAAACCCTTTTTGATGCCATAGAATAGACTCCAAGTGGAAAGGAACATAACCACGCCCTTGGGACATTTTATCCGAATGTAAACAATGGCCTTAGTGTTTAAAACAATATAAACTACCACGGTTTACCATGGGTGGTATGTGTTTAATAAAATACTCACTAGTTCTACACGCCACATCAATTTGTTCCATCACAGAAAACGATGTGCATCCGTTAACGTTTATAGTCTCATTGAGCGAATCTAGTGAGAACTAATCAAACAACCAGCGGCGAAACACAATACCAAAGAACAGATTTATGTCAGTCCTTCCTTCAGTCTATTGTCTGAAAGACGACCAACTATTTGTCCAACCGGGCTTGAGGTGTGTCACCCTTAGCCATCGTTAACTTATAGCCTGACACAGACTAAAAAATAACGTCAAAAGACAATCTTTGGCCACAAAAGAAAACAAATGGTGACTTGTATTCAACAAGCCAAACCCAAATTTGAATCACTTATTTCCTGACTCTACAAACAACTCACTAGACAGTACAAAAACCTTGAAAATGACGTCAAACATAAGTCCTTCTGGGTTCTAGTGTCAGGCTAGGTGTCACAAATCCGGGCTTTTTGTTTAAATAAAAATCAAACTGGTTGATTTTTACGGATTTAATTTGTCTACTATTTAACGAAATAGCTTAAAATTACGAAAATTTTGATTCCAATTTCAAATTTCATGAAACATTCAAGTAATTAAAACCTGTTGAAAATGAATGGGAATGTTAAGGATTTGAATTGTTTATTTTAATCCTCTGAGGTAAATATTGTGGAGTTTTAAAGTTAATTATAGCGAAATACAATTTTTATCTCTCAAAGATTACGAATTTTTGGATTTTCAAGGTCTGAAATTTATCTCCAATTGTGATTGACGACTGGGATTTTCTCGATTCAAAACAGTAAAAAAATGAATAAACGGAATCATATTTATCCCTTTCGTTTCTCATAAATGTAAGATATGACGTCACGTTTGAATAGTAATTGAATGCCACCTGAAAAAATAGGAGTTTTATTAAAAAAAAAGACGCGAAACGAAGCCCAAAGGGGTTTAAAAAATAGTTTATATAAGTGATGTATCGGACACGTCAACTTAACTCCTAAAAAAATTTGTCATTCCCATGTAAATTCAATATTATAACTCATCATCCATTCAAAACCAGAATGTCAATGGTTTCCTGTAAAGGAAAATGTGAATTACCTAATATCTTTTTAATAAGGTATCATGAACGGGTTATAAAGTACAAAACGATTACAATTTAAGGGTTTTCTGTTTATAAAATTTTTTACGTTTTTACGTTTTTTCCACAGTTTTTATTATTCAACCTTTTTAAAAAGTGAAAAGCTGAAAAAAATGTTCCATCCAGCGACTAAGTAGTTTAGTAGTAGTGATAGTAAGCGACTAGAAGCAATGGACTGTAAAAAGTAAAAAACAAAAATGAATGTAACAGCTTCAAAAAAGAACAAAATACTTAACATTGAACGCTTCTAAAGTTAGTAGTAGTGATCGAAATGTGCAAGAGAATTTAGGTAAGCAAAGTATCAATGACATGAAAATATAAAAACTCAAAAACTAACCACGACATGGCTTCGTAATTGCTTTTTAAAAACCCTTGAACGTGATTAATTAAGGAGCAATTACAGACATGAGATAACGATCTAAAAATGTGAATGAGACAGTTCCAACAAAACAGAGAGAAAAATACAAACAGACAAACATCCCCAAAAACAGACTGGGATCGAAACTCAGACCTCTTGATTACCTCGGGCACTGACTCGCACACTTTTTTTTTCAGATCTTTTCAACTTGAAACAATATGACCACTCATATCAGAGTGTAGACAATAATTGCAGTTGTCAATATTGTAAAGATGCCAATTACGATGAAAATGGGATGTGTACAAATCCTTCATCATTGAATCAAATCCAATCACTCAATCACCGGGGAAAGAGGGGAAGTGCTCACTCACTCAACTGTCTTACCTCACCTTATCATGGATAATTTAAACGACCAAATTTCATTTACCGAGCTCGGGTTTGAATTTCCCACCCTGGATTTGTTATTCCACAGGGAAAACAAAGCGAACATCACGATAAATTTCCATCACCATCCACCCGCAGGTAACTTGTTACAGGTGATCGAACCTCCGTGCACCCAAATCACTGAGTGTCTGTGAATGAAATCGCACCTGTTACAACTGTTAATGGCACCATCACATCAGGGAAAGACATTTACTCTCACTTTCAATGGCAGCGCCTTTATTTTTTCAAAGATGGAATAACGTCTGTAAGTACAAAATAAAGTATTCTAGTTTGACTGTATTACTCTATTGATAATAGTGCGAATTATGTCTCATTTCTCTTCCTCTGAATATTGCTGCTCAAATAAAGAAAAGGGTTGACTTAAAATAATGAATGCAAAAATAATTGAAGGGCAAAGCCCAGCGGGAGATAGAGAGAGAGAGAGAGAGAGAGAGAGAGAGAGAGAGAGAGAGAGAGAAGAAAATGAGGCAGATAGATAGAGATATGGATAGATAAAATAGATAGATAAAATATAGATATAATATATATATATAAAATATATATATATAATAATATATATATATAAGAGAGAGAGAGAGAAAAGAGAGAGAAGAGAGAGAGAGAAGAGAGAAAAGAGAGAAAAGAGAGGAAAAGAGAGAGAGAGAAGCATGAAGGAAAGATAAATATCTATTCAATATCTACCAAAATTTAAGGTTCTGTAGAGTTTTAAAATTTCAAGAGGAATCTATAACTGTAGCCCCAATGGATATTATTATCATCATCATCACATCATCACATCATCATCATTATCATCATCATCATCATCATCATCATCATCATCATCATCATCACATCACCATCATTTTTATTATTATTATTATTATTATTATTATTATTATTATTATTATTATTATTATTATTATTATTATTATCATTTTTATTATTTTTTAAAATTTTAGAAAGTAGTAGTAGTAGTAGTAGTAGTAGAAGTAGTAGTAAGTAGTAGTAGTAGTAGTAGTAGTAGTAGTAGTAGTAGTAGTTAGAATAGTAGTAATAGTAATAGTAGTAGTATCATTACAATATTATTAACATTATCATTACCTATCTATTATTATTTGCTATTATCATCATCATCACCCATCATCATCATCATCTCATCATCATCATCATCATCATCATTATCATAATCACCATCACAACATCATCACATTTTCTACGCAATTTACTAGGACGAAAATCAAATCTTCCATAACGTTTTTCCATGTTCTTCCATCAAATCTTGTCCCCTTCCATCAATAAAACGTAGGGGTTGTAGTTGTATCCCCGTGTCCATTCTTTATCCCGGCACTCGCTTCCCGTCCAAGATAGAGTCCATCATCAGTGTAGCCATTTGATACCATTGATACAGAGTGGGGCTGGTGGTCTGGGGAGATAAGGTAATGAAGATACATTAAATATCTAGTTAAGTTGGGGATATCCACATGCACTAGAAAGTCTCATAATGTAGTACGTTCACATCAAAATTTACACACATTATTTACATATCTAATTTTGTTTCATGTGTATTCATTTTCATTGTTTGATTTTAAAACAACAGAACTTGAGGTATAAATCTCCAAAAAACACGCGCCACACAAAAACCCCCCTCCCATACACACAATAAAACCTTCCCAAATTTTAATTTTTGCAAAAAGCCCTCCAGGACTCCCGCAGAGACATTCAATTTTTTGAGTCTTAAACCGCACCACAATAAACATAGGCTGGGAACACACAATTGGAATTATTGATATCTAAAAAAACTTCATAACTCCTTTTTGGAGGAATCAAATAACCCAAACGAGTGCACCTAATTTTGTAACAATTTATTCTTAGACCAGCGATTATTCTATTCATCCCATTTCTATAAAATCCCTCTTGCCCATCACTTCCGTTTTTTCCCAACTACTCATCGAAGCATCGAAAACACAGGACAAAAAGCTTGAATTGAAAATTTAGACAATTTAACGCAAAACTTCCATTAACGAATACACAATAAATCAATACAATTCACT
Source organism: Berghia stephanieae (assembly GCF_034508935.2). Taxonomy (NCBI): domain Eukaryota; kingdom Metazoa; phylum Mollusca; class Gastropoda; order Nudibranchia; family Aeolidiidae; genus Berghia; species Berghia stephanieae. The sequence continues at coordinate 4,041 of NW_027624326.1, read as the reverse complement.
TTTCATTTCTCAATCATCATCCTTCTCTTTCCTTTAGAGAACACTCAACCGGACGCTTTTTTTCCCGGGGAAATAAAGGGCTTAGTCTTGCTCACGTGCTTGGCTATTGTAATATTTTGGGAAAAATAGATCTACGCAAATTCTGCTTTTATTCAATCTTTTTTAAAAACCGTTTTTAACGCATCACTTTTCTTCACTAAAATCCTGTTTTTAAAACCCTCAAAATTTTCCTCTTTCACCGGACCCCTAGCAGCGACCTGTACTCGAAGAACTCAACCATCCTGGTTACAAACCTAAAAAATTTTTAATTACCCTTGGAGTTGGAAGTTTTAAAAACCCAGAGTAACACCCTGGGGCCAGGTAATTAAGGGGGGGTAACAGAAAACAAACTAAGTAGACGGGGACACCAAGGGAAACCAATAAAAAAATTAAAACGTTCAATACTTTTTTACTTAAATTTAACGTATGCAAAGAAGCCGCAAATGCAAAGTCGTTTTTTTTAGAAAATTCCTTAGAAGAGATCCGACTTATGGAAGCTTTTCGATCCAGCTTTTTCATGTTCCAAAAAACTATGACATTTTTTTCCCCCTTAAACCGATTTGCCTTCATAAAGGGGCTAGCGACGTAAGCTTCGAAAACTAAGACTTTTTGCACAGATTAACGTTTCTAATTTAAGCCATATTAAATAATCAAAATGCCGATCTGGGATTTCAATCAGACGAAAGCTCACTAACAAGGAAAACAATACAATATATTCCACTCACTCAGAAAAACAACTGGACCATCTCCGCGCCTTCATTTTCCCGCACCACCCCAGTAGTAGTAGGATTTATTTATGGCGAATTTAACATGACAAAATTATTTTGCCACAAAACAATAATGACCTCGGGTATTTCTATGCCCGGGAAAAAAAAATGAAAACCCCCCGGCCCTTTTAAATACAAGGGTTTAAATTTTTAAAGAGGAACAATTTATTGGGAAAAACTTTTTAAAAAAGGAAGCCTGCTGAAAGTTGCGTCCATTAAACGACGTGTAATATACATATCCTCATTTCTATTTCTCGTGGTTTGTTCTTTTTTTTGATGTTTTTTTAAATCTTTTTTAAAATATAAAATTGGGGAGAAAGAATTTCATTTTTTTTAAACAATCCATTGGAAAAAAAATTTTCACGGGGACCGTTATTAAATCCGCTGCGATTCATGCATTTTCTTGCATTAATTCATAATAAGAAAAAACATATAGAATGGGTTTTTCATGTCAAAAGTATTTTTGATAGTAAACGAAAACCTTTTTTTTAGATCCAAAGAATTCAATAAAAGATCGAAGTTTTTACCTTTTGGAAAACTAAGTTGTGTCTTTTTCTGAAAACTTTGGGAAACGGATATTTTGTAAAACAGTGATTCTTTTCCCAAACATTTCCCCAAATTTTTTTTTGACTTTATATGAAACATTTTTAAAAATTAAATCAGATGATTTTCCAATAAAGGGGGTCATGACAAATTTTAGAAAAATTCAATGGGTCTCTTTTTTTTTTTTTTTTGACAATCAGGGGTTTCTCTAGATAACGGGAAAAAGAACGTCGAATTGAGAGCAAATTTAAATGATAATTTCGTAAAGATTTTTCACTATTATTTTCAAAGAAACTATCGATCTTTGTAAATAATTAAAACTCTTTTCTTTTGGGAGTCAGTTTTCCAAGTTTTCTTTTAAATATATATTTTTCACTTTTTTACATATTTACTGTCCGCAGAATGGTAATTTTGACTCGGCGAAAAAAAAGTTTAAAAAAAAAAAAAAACTTTCCTTTAAATGGGTGAAAAAGATTTCAAAAATCTGCCCTGGGGTTTTGTTCTTCCTAAGAAACTTTTACATTCGAAAAATCACTTTTCCTGAAAATCTTGAATAAACAAAAAAAAGACTTTTAATTGCGCAAATCCACTAAAATGCCAAAAACCTTTACAAGGTCCTTGGCCAAAACCAACGCTAACAAAGTGGACAGAATGGGGCCTGTCAGGGATTTACTTTTTTTTTTTGGGCAGAACAACTTTTTTTATCGACCATGTACCCTTTTTTACCTGAGCCGGTGAGAGAAGGGGTAAAGAGCCTTTTGAAGGGCCAAAATTGTACGGCGAGGCTCGAACCCCGGGCCTTCAATCCGAAAGAATGTCACACAAGGCCCAAAACCCCACAAATACTTCTAGAGAATTTCTAAGGAGATAATAAATGGATCCTTGCAGGGAACATGCCTGCTTCCTAAAATGTCACTTTGATATTTTCTAAATTTAAATTGGAGTAATCTTATGTCTCCTTCTAGCCCACTCGTGTGCTTTTTTGTTTTTATGGGGGGACCACATGGGAACGCCTACCCTGTAAGGAATAAAAACACGAAATCGTCCCAATTCCCCAGTTTAACCCAGGGGTTTTATTTACGCGGGGAACCTAATCAAATGTCGAGGCGATCTCCAGACAGTAGAAAAAGGGTTGGTTATTTTGTGATAAATTTTTTTTGGGTTTTTTTTTTTGTTTGTTTGTTGTTTTGGGGTTTTTTTGGGTTTTTTTTTTCTTCGCTTTTCGGGCACGTTTCATACACCCCTTTTTCATAACCCCATTGCAAAAATTTGAAATTGATTTCACATATGGCTTTTTGGGGGGGAGCGAATAAATAATTGAAGACGTTTAGATCTTTTCCAAACTGTAAAATGTTTCTATAAAAGGGATGACTTACCCCTTTTTTAAATCATATCGACATAGAATTAGATGGGTAAGGGGATTTTAAAAAAACGCTTTTTTATCGCTTTCACTTTTTGCAAAACTTCAGAGAAACGGGGAATTTTACTACACAAACCCAGAAACAATGCACCTTAAAAAAAAATCTAAACTGATTAAAAATTTTGACACTCTAACAATTCAAGCTCAAAAGCAAAAGGCCAAAAAAACCCCCCCCCCCCCCCCCTTTTCCCCCCCCCCCCCCCTTTTCCCCCCCCCCCCCCCCCCCCCCCCCTTAACCCCTCCTCCCCCCTTTTCCCTCCCCCCCCCCCCCCCCCCCCCCCCCCCCCCGCAACCAATTCCCCAAATACACACCCTTTTACACACAAACACAACCCCCACACCAAAAAACCACCATAAAACACACACACACACACACACACACAACACATTCAAAATATAAAAAGAAGCACATCAAATACACACAAAACTAATCCCCACTCCCAAAACAACTTTATTTGGAGTTTTCTAGGACATGAAAAAAAGGATTTTCCGACTGAAGAAGTGGAGAAATACACGAAAGAGTCGTCCGGCAAAAAATGTGAGAAAAAATTTTAAATTAATTATATTAATAAAAATATAAATATTAATATATATATATATATATAATATATATATATATATATATATACCACATCAAAAATGACACGACGTTATAAAAACCCAGTAGAACAGCAACAGCGACATCAATAAAAAATATTATTCCCCGTTGGTGCCCTCCTTTTTTGTGTTTAAAAACCCCCTCCCCCCCCCCCCCCCCCCCCCCCAAAAAAAAAAAAAAAAAAAAAAAAAAAACTTACTACTACATACTACTCCTCTAACACTACTATACTACTACTACTACTACTACTACTACTATCCCCACCACTTTTATAAAAATTTTTCCCTAAATTTTCAATTCAAATTCAAACATTTTTCTTTTCTAAGTTTGATCCAGTCGTTCATTTCCATCCATATAGTAACATCACTTAACTCACATTATGCAAATTTTTTATCAGCACACACACCATGTGTGCGGCTACATGGTCTAATGGTATGACACTCGCTTTCATTAGAACCCCGGGGTTTTCGAGCCACGCTCAAAACCCTTTTCTCACTTTCTCTCACTTTACTCGGGTGTAAAAGAATACCGGGCCCTTTAAAATAGCTTGTCTCGTCGAAAACAAATCGTAACATCGCCTAACGGGCGTCATGTCTCGTTCTACATGTTACGTTTGCTGTTGGTCTTTTTGAGCACAATTAGGGGATATTACGCTATATAAAAAGCTTACTTCC
>NW_027624325.1:0-8392 GCF_034508935.2 Berghia stephanieae | reverse complement strand
TTCATCATATTTTTTTATTCCGTACAATGCTTTCAAAGTGAAGAGTTAAAGTTTTGGCGACCCCACACGTAAAGAGTATATTTTGAGCCCCCCATCGTTCCCACGTCCAGGTTTTCCCTTCAGTAGAGTCCTAAACGTCGTCACCTGTAGTTCCGGATGTAGCAATACTAATTATGAACATGGTGCACCTGCTTTCTTACATTTTTTCTGGTCTTTTCTTGGAAAAAATAATGTCATAGTGTGAGGTTTTTGGCGGTAAAGGAAATTTAAACATTTCTTTAATAAAACTAATAATCACACGGCTTTGGGATGATTCAAATATCTATTTTTATTCTTTTAAATTAAACAGATACAAGTGTGCTATAATTTCACAAAGACTTTGTCTGCAATAAACCCGGAGACGTGCCCCAATAATTGCATCAGAGAAGACAAGGTCTTAAAAGGCGTAAGTAAATTATGAGTTTGGCTTTGTTTCCTTTGTCTACGTAATACAAAAATTCCCGATAAAAGGATCGGCTTTTACTGGGAGATATTTGGAAAGTTTGGGGTGGGGGGGGGGGGTGGTTGGTTGTTTGGGGTGCGGGGGGGGGGGTTGGGTCTCTCTAAGGAGATATAAAGAGATTTATCTAATTCTTAAGTTACTTCGGAGTAACAAAATACCTCCCCTCCCACTCCCCACTCATGTAGATTAATTCTCGGCTGGTACAAATACATTTTCTTTTTCTTTTCCTTTCTTATTTTCCCCCAGATTTTATGTGACGGCCAGGAATTTAAATTTACAAAGGGACGAACTTTCAGATGGCCTTCATTATTTAGGAGCCTATAGAAGGAAGACGACGGTGGATCAATGTCTAATAAGATCACTTAGGACAGCCTTCCCAGAGTTTCACAGAACCCTTTTCCAAAATTAAAGATAAACTTTACAGAAAAAATGCGAGCATGGCCTGAGGACAAAGACCTTATTTTCTAAAAGCCTATACAGTCCATTTCTTTTCTTTTATTATGACAACAAACCAACGTTGAACTGGATCTCACTCCCTGGGAACATATTGTCGGCCGTGGAAGAAAGTTCGTCAAAACAGTTCATATATATTTATACGTTGCTGGAAATTTAAATTGAAGTTAAGTTCATTTTATTTTGTTTTAAATTCCAAACAATGGTATACTAATTGAATTCTTTGTAAATTGGCGGGGTGGTAAACGCTTTATAAAGGCTGTCTAAAAAAAAAAGGTTCATATGAAATGTTCAGTTCATCTATTTTTTTTTATTCCAGTACAATGTTTCAAGTGAAGAGTTAAGATTGGACGAGCCCAGCACGTCAAGAGTATATTTTGAGCCCACCCATCGTTCGACGTCCAGGCTTTGCCTTCAGTAGAGTCCTCACGTCGTCACTGTAGTTCCGGTATGTATGCAATACTAAATTATGAAAATGGTGCAACCTGTCTTTCTTACATTTTTTCTGGTCTTTTCTGGAAAAAAATAATGTCATAGTGTGAGGTTTTTGGCGTTAAAGGATTAACATTTCTTTTAAAAAAAACTAATAATCACACGGCTTTAGATGATTCAATATCTATATTTTTATTCGCCGGTGCAAAAAGATTTGCTGAAATCCCCAAAGCTCAATAATTTTATAATATTTGCCCTGACCGAAATTCCAAAAAAATGCCCCGGGTAATATCTAATTGTAATTCTTTTAATAATAAACTTTGAATTTTATTGTAAATTCTGTCTCGTTTTTCACAGAAGGAGAAGAAGAAGAAAAAGAAGAAGAAGAAGAAGAAAGAAGAAGAAGAAGAAGAAAGAAGAAGAAGAAGAAGAAGAAGAAGAAGAAGAAGAAGACGATGAAGATGTAGCAGAGAAGAAGAAGAAGAAAGAAGAAGAAGAAGAAGAAGAAGAAGAAGAAGAAGAAGAAGAAGAAGAAGAAGAAGAAGAAGAAGAAGAAGAAAGAAGAAGAAGAAGGCTATGTGGACTAGTGGTATGACACTCGCTTTCCTGGGTTCGAGCCTTGCTCGGCGCATAATTGTGTCCTTGGAATAGACTGTTTACTCACATTATTTCACCGTACTCAGGTGTAAAATGGATGCCTGACAGTTAACAACGTTGTCCCTGTCCGAAAAATTGTAATATCGCCTAACAGGCGTCATGTCTCGTCCTACGTGCTAAGTATTGTTGTTGGACAGGGACCCCTTGTAAAGCGTTTTGAGCACGTTTAGTGGATATTGCGCTGTATGAAAGCTCATTTATTTTATTATGTTTATTAAACTAAGAAGAATAGAAAGATGGTGTCTTTCTTTCTGGTGACAGAGTCGTAGGGGGCGCCATATAAAGGAAGGGAGGTGGGGGAATGTCCACGTCTTTAACGTCATTGGTCGTGCGCATTTCCGCTACGTAAAGAAGTAATTATTTCAAAAAGCGACCACCATCGGACAGGGCTCGGACACTTTAGTGCAAAACAGTTTTTTTTACTCGTGGCATGGCGGATTTGATTTTCGGCAGTATAGTTCTTGAACATGGCTTTGTCCGTTCCAATGGTGGCAGTGCCGTAGAGGGATTGCGGTATCTATTTGTAGGACGCATTTCCGCTATGGAGAGTAATAATTTTAAATATAATGAGCTCGGACAAGAGTCGCCAGAGCCGTTCCGTCGGTGCTCATTCATTTTGTTATATTTATTATAATAATAATAAGAAGAAGAAGAGGAATAGGAAGATGGTGTCCTTCTTTCTGGTGGCAGTGTCGTAGGGTGATATCGTTGAGGGCGCCAAATGAAGGAAGGGGGGTGGGGGATGTCCACGACTTTAACGTTATTGGTCGTGCGTATTTCCGCTACGTAAAGAAGGAATTGTTTCAAAAAGCGAACCCCTTCGGACAGGGCTCGGGCACTTTAGTGCAAAACAGTTTTTTTACTCGTGGCATGGCGTATTTGATTTTTGGCAGTATAGTTCTTGAACGTGGCTTTATCGGTTCCAATGGTGGCAGTGTCGTAGAAGGATAGCGGTATCTATTTGTAGGACGCATTTCCGCTATGGAGAGTAATAATTTTAAAAGTAAAGAGCTCGGAAAAGTCGCCAGAGCCGTTCCGTCGGTGCTCATTTATTTTGTTATATTTTAAAATAAAAATAATAAGAGGAATAGAAAGATGGTGTCCTTCTTTCTGGTGGCAGTGTCGTATGGTGATATCGTTGAGGGCGCCAAATGAAGGAAGGGGTTTGGGGGGGGGGGGTGTGTCAGCGTCTTTAACGTCATTGGTCGTGCGCATTTCCGCTTCGTAAAGAAGGATGGCATGACGGATTTGATTTCCGGCAGTATAGTTCTGGAACGCGATTTTTTCCGTTCCAATGGTGGCAGTGTCGTAGACTGATAGCGGTATCTATTTGTAGGACGCATTTCCGCTATGGAGAGTAATAATTTTAAATATAATGAGCTCGGACAAGAGTCGCCAGAGCCGTTCCGTCGGTGCTCGTTCATTTTGTTATATTTATTATAATAATAACAAGAAGAAGAAGAGGAATAGGAAGATGGTGTCTTTCTTTCTGGTGGCAGTGTCGTAGGGTGATATCGTTGAGGGCGCCAAATGAAGGAAAGGGGGTGGGGGGGGGGGTGTGTCAGCGTCTTTAACGTCATTGGTCGTGCGCATTTCCGCTTCGTAAAGAAGGATGGCATGCCGGATTTGATTTCCGGCAGTATAGTGCTGGAACGCGATTTTTACCGTTCCAATGGTGGCAGTGTCGTAGACTGATAGCGGTATCTATTTGTAGGACGCATTTCCGCTATGGAGAGTAATACTTTTAAATATAATGAGCTCGGACAAGAGTCGCCAGAGCCGTTTCGTCGGTGCTCATTCATTTTGTTATATTTATTATAATAATAATAATAAGAAGAAGAAGACGAATAGGAAGATGGTGTCTTTCTTTCTTGTGGCAGTGTCGTAGGGTGATATCGTTGAGGGCGCCAAATGAAGGAAGAGGGGAGCGGGGGGGGGGGGGTGTCAGCGTCTTTTACATCATTGGTCGTGCGCATTTCCGCTTCGTAAAGAAGGATGACATGCCGGATTTGATTTCCGGCAGTATTGTTCTCGAAGCGGCATTCTCCGTTCCAATGGTGGCAGTGTCGTAGACTGATAGCGGTATCTATTTGTAGGAGGCATTTCCGCTATGGATTGTAATAATTTTAAATATAATGAGCTCGGACAAGAGTCTCCAGAGCCGTTCCGTCGGTGCTCATTCAATTTGTTATATTTATTATAATAATAATAAGAAGAAGAGGAATAGGAAGATGGTGTCTTTCTTTCTGGTGGCAGTGTCGTAGGGTGATATCGTTGAGGGCGCCAAATGAAGGAAGGGGGGTGGGGGATGTCCACGACTTTAACGTTATTGGTCGTGCGTTTTTCCGCTACGTAAAGAAGGAATTGTTTCAAAAAGCGAACCCTTCGGACAGGGCTCGGACACTTTAGTGCAAAACAGTTTTTTTACTCGTGGCATGGCGTATTTGATTTCCGCTTCGTAAAGAGGATGGCATGCCGGATTTGATTTCCGGCATTATAGTTCTGGAACGCGGTTTTTTCCGTTCCAATGGTGGCAGTGTCGTAGACGGATAGCGGTATCTATTTGTAGGACGCATTTCCGCTATGGAGAGTAATAATTTTAAATATAATGAGCTCGGACAAAAGTCGCCAGAGCCGTTCCGTCGGTGCTCATTCATTTTGTTATATTTATTATAATAATAACAAGAAGAAGAAGAGGAATAGGAAGATGGTGTCTTTCTTTCTGGTGGCAGTGTCGTAGGGTGATATCGTTGAGGGCGCTAAATGAAGGAAGGGGGTTGGGGGGGGGGTGTGTCAGCGTCTTTAACGTCATTGGTCGTGCGCATTTCCGCTTCGTAAAGAAGGATGGCATGCCGGATTTGATTTCCGGCATTATAGTTCTGGAACGCGGTTTTTTCCGTTCCAATGGTGGCAGTGTCGTAGAGGGATAGCGGTATCTATTTGTAGGACGCATTTCCGCTATGGAGAGTAATAATTTTAAATATAATGAGCTCGGACAAGAGCCGCCAGAGCCGTTCCGTTGGTGCTCATTCATTTTGTTATATTTATTATAATAATAATAATAAGAAGAAGAGGAATAGGAAGATGGTGTCTTTCTTTCTGGTGGCAGTGTCGTAGGGTGATATCGTTGAGGGCGCAAAATGAAGGAAGGAGGTTGGGGGGATGTCCACGACTTTAACGTTATTGGTCGTGCGTATTTCCGCTACGTAAAGAAGGAATTGTTTCAAAAAGCGATCCCCCTCGGACAGGGCTCTGACACTTTAGTGCAAAACAGTTTTTTTTACTCGTGGCATGGCGGATTTGACTTCCGTCAGTATATTTTTTGAACCTGGCTTTGTCGGTTCCAATGGTGGCAATGTCGTAGAGGGATAGCGGTATCTATTTATAGGACGCATTTCTGCTATGGAGAGTAATAATTTTAAAAATAAAGTGCTCGGACAAAGTCGCCAGAGCCGATGGGATCTCAATATAACGCGGGGACCCATCGTATTCATTATTATTACAGACGAGTAGTGGGAACGCTAAAGCATGACAAAGAATTTCATTAATAAAAGTCTCTCCCATTCTGGTGTGTGTGTGTTCTTGTGTGTATGTGTGTGTGTGTGTGTGTGTGTGGGTGTGTGTGTGTGTATTTTTTATTTCATTGATACTAATGGGGAAAGTACCCTGGTTACCGGGTTAGGGTTAGGGTTAGGGTTAGGGTTAGGGTTAGGGTTAGGGTTAGGGTTAGGTTAGGGTTAGGGTTAGGGTTAGGGTTGGTTAGGGTTAGGACAATTTAGGGCCAAACAGTTTTAATACTCCTGGCATGGCCAATTTGTTTTCCAGCTTTATAGATCGTGAACGTAGTTTTGTCTGAACGAAGGGTGGCGACGTCGTTGGGGGATAGCAGTATCTACTCGTAGGACGCATTTCCGCTATGGAGAGGATAATTTTTTAAAAATCCTCGGACAAAATTGGATTTTATACAACGAGTGAACTCATCGTTGAGGGCGCCAAATAGGAGTGGTGAGATCAATTCTTTAACGTATTTGGTCGCGCGCATTTACGCTAGGCAACGAAAGAATTGTTTTAAACAACGATTCCCTCGGACAGAGCTCGGACACTTTAGTGCTAAACAGTTTTTATAATCGTGGCATGCCGGATTTGATTTCCGGCAGTATTGGTCGTGAACGTGGTTCGAATGGTGGCAGTGTCGTAGAGGGATAACAGTATACATTTGTAGGACGCATTTCCGCTATGGAGAGGATAATTTTAAAAATATAGTGATAGGACAAAGTCGCCAGACCCAATCCGTCGGGAACCCATCGTTGAGTGCGCCAAATAGGCAATTGAGGGTCCATAAAACTGTGCGTGCAAAGTCAAATGTTTTTTAAAATGCAGTTGGCAAAATCGGCTTCGCAGGCGGCTAAGAAGGAAAGTTTTCAAAAATCAAACTACCTATCGGTGCCCTAAGTCCGTTTGTATTTTTAGATGCATGCAATGATTCTAAAAGGCGATTGAAAGTCAATAAAACTGCGCGCGCAAAGTCAAAAGTAGCGCAGCGTGCACATTTTTCAAAGGCATTTTACTCACATTCTCTCACCCTACTCGAGTAGAGAATGAGTACCTGGCCGTCAACAGCGTTTTCTCTATATCGGAAAGTATATTTTAAATTTGCCAGACCCGATTCGTAAAATAAAAATAATAATAACAATAATAACAATAATAACAATGATAATAATAATAATAATAATAATAATAATAATAATAATAATAATAATAATAATAATAATAATAATAATGATAATGATAATGATAATGATAATGATAATGATAATAATAATAATAATAATAATAATAATAATAATAATAATAATATAATAATAATAAATAATAATAATATAATAGTAGTAGTAGGTCAAGGGAATTAATCCTTGGTATTTGTACACCCTATGTTATATTCTTGAGTTGCATCCCTTGAAAACGAGTACATGGCCGTTACAAGTGGGGTTTTTTTTTTTTTTTTTCCGTCCTGTCAAGTCTCGCTCCGCGTGTTAAGTGTTGCTGTTAGCTGGGAACCCGTTGTAAAGCGCTTTGAGCACGTTTACTGGATATTGTCCCGCTCGGCGCATAGTTGAGTACTCGATAAAAGGTTCTTTACTCACATTCTCTCCCAGTAATCAGATGAAAAACGAATACCTGGCCGTTAATAGTGTTTTCTGGGTTCTGTCGTGTCCCGCTCTGCACGTTAGAGTGTTGCTGTTGGTTGTAGACGCGTTGTAAAGAGCTTTGAGCACGATTGCCTGGCTCGGCGCATAGTTGAGTACTCGATAAAAAAGGTTCTTTACTCACATTCTCGCACCGTACTCGGATGTAGAACTAGTTAGTAATGTTTTCTCCGTCCTCTCGTGTCCCGCTCTGCGTGTTAAGTGTTGCTGTTGGCTGCAGACGCGTTGTAAAACGATTTGAGCACGATTGGCTCGCTCGGCGCATAGTTGAGTACCCGATAAAAAGCCTCTTTACTCGCATCCCCACATAATAACAATAATAATAATAATAATAATAATAATAATAATAATAATAATAATAATAATAATAATAATAATAATAATAATAATAATAATAATAATAATAATAATAATATTAATAATAATAATAGTAGTAGTCGGTCAAGGGAATTAATCCTTGGTATTTGTACACCCTATGTTATATTCTTGAGTTGCATCCCTTGAAAACGAGTACATGGCCGTTACAAGTGGGTTTTTTTTTTTTTCCGTCCTGTCAAGTCTCGCTCCGCGTGTTAAGTGTTGCTGTTAGCTGGGAACCCGTTGTAAAGCGCTTTGAGCACGTTTACTGGATATTGTCCCGCTCGGCGCATAGTTGAGTACTCGATAAAAAGGTTCCTTACTCACATTCTCTCCCAGTAATCAGATGAAAAACGAATACCTGGCCGTTAATAGTGTTTTCTGGGTTCTGTCGTGTCCCGCTCTGCACGTTAGAGTGTTGCTGTTGGTTGTAGACGCGTTGTAAAGAGCTTTGAGCACGATTGCCTGGCTCGGCGCATAGTTGAGTACTCGATAAAAAAGGTTCTTTACTCACATTCTCGCACCGTACTCGGATGTAGAACTAGTTAGTAATGTTTTCTCCGTCCTCTCGTGTCCCGCTCTGCGTGTTAAGTGTTGCTGTTGGCTGCAGACGCGTTGTAAAACGATTTGAGCACGATTGGCTCGCTCGGCACATAGTTGAGTACCGATAAAAAGCCTCTTTACTCGCATCCCCACATAATAACAATAATAATAATAATAATAATAATAATAATTAATATAATAATAATAATAATAATAATAAATTAATAATAATAATAATAAT
>NW_027624324.1:0-8374 GCF_034508935.2 Berghia stephanieae | reverse complement strand
CCTAAAACTGGTATTTTGTCCGGGTGATCTTATATCTTAAAGAGATTTTAAAGTGAACAGATTCAGAAACTCTCATTTTTTTGTTGTATAACAAATTATACTGACAAATTAAGGAAAGCCATTTTACAAATTATACGGAATGGGGTGGGCAGCGATAGCTAAACTTGGAAAGGGCCCACTCGCTTCATACGCAAAGGGACCTAGATCAATCCCAGGTGCAATCTTTTAGTTTTTTCTGACCCCTGTGTTCCCCCCAAGCAGTGATTGTATAGCTGGCTTGTTTAGATCGGCGGAAAAGTACTTTGCGTTTAGAATAACGTCCTATATAAAGGATAGCAAGCAATAGAAGTCGAGAGAAACCCCGGGCCCTCCACGGGGCCCTATCATTGCTCTGAAGGACTACTTAACAAAATTATATACGTTCTCATTAAATAAAATGAACAAATTTAAAACTAAATTCTCATATTTTGACTATTAGAATAATTTCTACATTTTAAATTAAACCAAAAAACATCAAAAAACCATTTTTCATTCGATAGGTCAAAAATTAAAAAGCATTCCAATGATTTATATGCACTGGCATTGGCGATGGATTATCCTGTATGCTAGCCTTCAATTAACTCCCTTGTTAAGAGACTTAAAATGGAAAGGTGACGATCAGAATACTTTTCTGTTCCCTTTACTTTCGCTAAGTCTAAAGAAATTTAATAATTACATTGAGAAGCGAGTAGCCCCTTCCTCTTCTTCTCTTCTTCTTCTTCTTCTTCTTCTTCTTCTTTCTTCTTCTTTTCTTCTTCTTCTCTTTTCATTCTTTCTTCTTCTTCTTCCTTCTTTCTTCTTCTTCTTCTTCTTCTTCTTCTTCTTCTTTTTTCTTCTCTTTTCTTCTTCTTCTTTCTTCTTCTTCTTCTTCTTCTTCTTCTTTTTCTTCTCTTCTTTCTTCTCTTCTTCTTTTCTTTCTTCTTCTTCTTCTTCTTTTTCTTCTTCTTCTTTTTTTCTTCTTCTTCTTCTCCACCCCCCGCCCCACTTACTCCTTCACCTCGTCATTTTGCTCCGACTCGTATCCCCCCCCCCCCCTACGCCTCCTTCCTCTCCTCCTCCTTCTTCTCCCCTCTTCTTCCTCCCTCCTTCTTTTCCCTCCTCCTCCTATGCCCCCTCCCTCCTCCTCCTCCCCTCTTCTTCCTCCCTTCTTATCCTCCCTCTCCCTCCTATGCTCCTCCCTCCTCTTCCTTCCTCCTCCTCCCCTATGCTCCTCCCTCCTCTTCCCCCCCTTTTTCCCTCCTCCTCTTCCTCCTCTTTCCCCCTCCTCCTCCTCCTCCTCCTACTCGTTCTTCTTCTTTTTCTTCTTCTTTTTTTTTTTTTCTTCTTCTTTTCTTCTTCTTCTTCTTCTTCTTTTTCCCTTCTTCTACCCTACTACTGCTACTACTACTACTACTACTACTATTTACTACTACTACTACTACTACTACTACTACTACTACTAGTTCTTCTTCTTATTCTTCTTTACTACTACTGCTACTACTACTGCTACTATTTACTACTACTACTACTACACTACTACTACTATTTCTACTACTACTACTACTAATACTACTACTAAAACCACTATACTACTACTACTATTACTACACCTACTACTAGTACTACTACTACTACTACTACTATACTACTACTACTACTTACTACTACTTACTATACTACTACTACTACTACTACTTACTACTTTTCTTCTTCTTCGTATCCCCTTATTCTTTATTAATTTATAATGACGTGGATAAATGGAACGGCTTTACCGTCCGTGCTCATGCCTGCATAAGTTACAATGTTGTTGGAGTCTTTCTTGTAATTTTAATGGTCTCAACATTTTCCTAGAACTTAATGATAATAAATCATGCTTGTTCTATAAACATATCGTATTTTGGAAATAATGAGTAGAGAATGACTGTTGAAAAGGCATATAAAATAATCCGATTTTCTAGCTGAACCCCTCCTTACCAACTATAGCAAAAACGTCACTTCGTAACGATACAACCAGCATTTTTTCTTATTCAAATTTTATGTACATCATAAAATTTAAAGAAAATGAAAGGGGTTGTAACCGTGTTTTGCTAAAGAAATTAGTATCGCCAAATAATTTCACTCCCTATTGTGTTTGAGTGATAAAAAATCTATTTTGTGTCAGTTGGGTGTGAAGTTTTGGGGAAAATTTTGAGCATCTGGTGAGCATCACAAACCGTCCCAGATTTAAGCTTGAAAACAAATTGTGTCAAAAACAACACAGAACATAATATGTTTCTCAAAATGTGCTTTCCTCTGTGGTATCCATGTATAAACTAGGTGAAAACTGTCGGTAGTAAAAATGCCAGATGTTAAGAAGCCCTTTCTCACCTTTGCCACACCCTGTCATTTTCCGTTAAAGGAAGTTCACTCTCTGTTATTTATTCTTCATTTCTGTTGGTTCGAATTCCTGATTCACGGAAGTAAACAAGGGGATAAAAAGAGATACGATGTAAGGGGAAATCGTTTAGAGAAGCAACAGCAGGTTATCGTGTTTGTGGCGATTGTTTCCATAATATTTTTATTACAAAGGCTAATAAATAAACTCCGATGAAAAGGGTTGAAAAGCAGGGGAAAACTTTAGTTATGTGTAAATCCTACTGCATCCGTGCCTATCACTACTACTACTACTACTACTACTACTTACAAACTACTACTACTACTACTACTAACTACTACTACTACTACTATTTACCACCACCAACCCCACCAAACTACTACTACTACAATAAACAACAACAACAACAAAAACTACTACTATACTATACTACTACTACTACTATACTACTACACTACTACAACTACTACTACTACTACAACAACAACACACTTACTAACTACTACTATTTAACTACTATTTCTATTTTACTACTACTACTGATTTACTACTACTACTACAAACTACTACTACTACAAACTATTACTATTACTAACTACTACTACTACTACTACTACTACGACTACTACTACAATAACAACTACTACTCTACTACTATTTTACTACTACTACTACTATTACTACTAAAAAACAACAACAATAACAACAACAACAATACAATATACTACTAAACTACTACTACTACTACTAACTACTACTACTACTACTAATACACTACTATATAGTTGTAGTATTTAGTAGTAGTAGTAGTAGTAAGTAGTAGTAGTAGTAGTAGTACAACCATGTGGTACACCATCAAACGCAATTTAATTTGGTCAGAAATTCCAGATAAAATCTATCACTTGAAAAAAAAAAAAAACCCCCGGGCCCTCGTCTAAAAGACCAAAGTGAGACTTTAAAATAAAGTATTAATTTTAAGACATTATGACAAGCCATGGGTTTCTTAGTCTATCGATGTGTATTCCTTCCAATCCATTAAAACTAAAAAGAATCAAAATGTATTCATGTTTCTACAGCATTAAACACTGTAGGGATTCCCTCATCACCCTTTGGATCGGCCCGTAGAGTACTTTCGTTAAGTTTTGCTTCCCCCCAATCGTTTGCTGAGTGGACCGTAATGGGTGTTTGAGTGGAGAGGGGGGGCGGGGGGGGGGGGGGGGGGGGTGTCAGAAGAAATCTCAACTGCACCCCGGGATTGACATCGTACCTTTTGTTGTGAGACCCCCAAACGCTAACTATTGAGCTATCGGGACTCCTTTCAACAAGTCTAGTAGAAATATTTGGCCCAAGAATAATAAAAGGCATTTTCTCAGAGTAAGTCAGAATTATTGGTTTGGGGCTTTGCTCTGATTACATAATGACCTAACTTTGCTCTATTTATCAGTTTTTTTTTTTTTTTTGCTTTCCTTTTCTATGAGGCGACACCGTGACAATAAGTTTTAGGTATATCTTTTTGCTTGCTGTGCAAATAAGTGTCTGTCTAATTACAATAATAATTAGTCAAGTATTTTTCTATGCTATCTGTTACAGCTATCAGCGTGCCTACATTAAATTAGGTAATCATCCATTTTTCTCAGACTGTCATATGAACTGGAAACAGGAGAGGTCTTGGCGATTTATGTCTGTTATCTATGTTTGTTCCGTTATTTAAAGAAGAAGTGAGAGACGATAAAGAACCCCCCCCCCCCCCCCCACTCCTTACCTTCATCGGTTTTCATGTATAGAGTAATCTAAAATGAAAATAAGACCAGTGGGTTTATTTTGAAACCCAAAAGGGTTTCGAGAAAAATATTCAAAATCTTCACCCCCCCCCCCCCCACACACACACAACACAAAGCACACCAAAAACACAAAAACACCAAAACACAAAATCAATTACACAAAAACCATCAAAGTTCCTTTCACGACGTGTACTTATTTAAAACATCTGATTACCCAAATGTTTTATGGTCCCCTTTGTTGTACTGGATCTACTCAACTAGCGCACAAACTATTAATTCATCAAGCACACAAATTTTGTTCGGGCTATCATACCTTTTAATATTTTACACTTTGACCTTTCAACTATAAATAAATTTAAAACTGTTTTAAACAATAACAAAAAAACAAGCCAAAATTGTATTAGATTATACAAAGTACACTAACGTTCGACAGATGTTTTTGATATAATTTAGTCTATAAAAGAGTCAAAAAAGTTTATCAGAGCATTCCTTAGTTCACGAATATAATAATTATCTCTATTAAATCCAAAACGAACTAACACAACTAAGATAAAGAATGAACCCTTTATAGACAGGATGCGCTTGGCTAAGAAGCTCACAACATTGGGCCATCCGGAGTATAAACGAACCAACACACAAAACTAATGGTAACCTTAAACGTTTATCTTTATTAATACAGGGTTTTGTAAGAACTACTCATAAACACGGATGGCAAAAAAACAATAACAAAGACCCGAATGACGTCAATTTCCCTTCTAATCTATATACCATATTTCCACGAATTTATTTTAAAGCGCTTCATTTATCTATCTCCACAAAAGGCCATTTTGGAAAGTTATTTCTATTCCATACATTTTAAATCACACTCTTAAGATATCCTTCACGGCCTATAGTCAGGTACTCATCACACAAGAGTCGAGTCGGGTAATGTAATGGGGTGTTAAGTCCGGGTGAGAATTTTCCAAACCGATGTCACCGATCCCGCCACTCACCTCCCTTAACATGCTTGACTTTTGTGTACAAGACGAGTCAAACCAACCGCTGGACCGCCTAACATTTCATGAAATTAAAAACCAACAAAACAATAAATTATGAATACAAAAAAAGGTAAAATACATCATTTTTAAATAACACGAAGTGAAGACGTTTGAGGGCCAAACTTTTCCCTCGCAATCAAATTTTATCAAATTTGGGTTCAATAGTCTTATGGTCACGTCGCCCAGCAACGGCGGCCATCGTGGTTCTAAACAAAGAAATCGGTACTTTTTACTCTTTCATACTTTTCATATGATCCGAATCTGTAAAAGTTAAAACATGATCAGATTTATAATGTTTTTTTTTCCCCTTTTGGGGACGCTTTTTTTTGCTCGTCGGAGAAATATTTCATAAGGGCGTCCGCCATTGTTTTGATAGTTTAGATAGAGGGCCCGTTACTAAGTTACCATGCGTCATTACGAGGGAAGTGACGTTACGACTGTTTGAAGCGTATTGAAGGAGTTTTCAATTTAGTGCGTGATTGCTTGACTTTTCCTTTTCGCTGATTCGATACACAAGAGAATATAAAGGAAAGCGACTCGTATAATCTAAATGCCGACCATTAGTCATTTCAGGAGTAGTCTCCCATAAAATTGCAGTTCAGGCCTTGGTTTATTGTTGAATAACCAATCTGAGTTGTTTGTTTAGTCAGGAAACAAACAAACAGGGGAGGGGGTAGGGAGGGGGAGGGGGGGGTGAGATCATAGAGGAGCGAGAAATGTGTTAAGAAGCAGCAAGGTAAAAAACACTGGTAGGTCAATAAATGATAAATAATAATAATAATGCTGACAATTTATATAGCGTTATAACTTTCCGAGACACCAGACTCTTAGCGCTTAAATTACAAATTACTTTGGCTGAACATACTCATTCACAACACACAAGCACCCCACACACACACACAACACACAAAAAAAACACAAAAACAAACCAGACAGAAAGTATCTCGCTTCTCATACCACCTACAAAAAGACGAAACAGATATGTATTAAGCGAACGTTTAAAAATAGAAAAAGATTCTTTTTCACTAATACTATGTGGTAAAGGCGTTCCAAACAGAGGGGCCGAAATAAGAAAGGATCTCATTCCAGCATTTTTCCGTATTCGAGGGACAATAGTTTGGTGGAATCACTGCCGAACGTAAGGGTTTTTGGAGCATTTCGCATAAAAAAAATAAACCCGGGTTCGTATAAAACAGACAAATCATCCGAGTCAGTAAAAGTTTCCATTTTTAAGAATAATTCCCCAAGCTCTTTATTATTGATTAGGGTATTTTTAGAAAGCGATTTAACTATTAGATTTCTGACCAATCAAAAACATTGGAATTTTTTGACACACCCCCACATTTGGGTACGCGGTCGGACAAACAATTTGGTTGTTTATAAACAGTAACGTAAGGAAATCGACTTTCCTCTCTGATTATTGTTATTGTTGTTGTACGCCAGGGTGGGGAATAGTTATTCACACAATTTTTTTTTGATCATCTATTATAAAAGTTGAAGTTTACAGAAAGTTTTACTGTGTTGGTTTTAATTGACAAGCAGTAGAACCTTGTTATTTCACTTAGATGCATACCATCGATAATAAAACCTGTGTAGTTTGCTGGTTTACCAATCACTGCCATTGTTTACATTATGACAAGGCGTTGTTATCTAAGTATCTCTGGATGGGGTCCTGACCTCCCATAGTGGGCAGGGAGGTAAATGCTGTGTCTTCATACCCTGTTTTTCCAATTGCTTCCTGCCTTTGTCTTGAAATGAGATTACTTAGTTTTGTCCTGTCCCTGGCCGGAGTCCTTGGCTGGGAGGAAAACAGTCAAATGTATAGTTTATGGTTTTGGGAGATGATATTTTTTCCTGTAAAGCATCTCTGTTGTGCATTGCATTATGTTTTATTTGCATATTATATTATATGATTTGTAAACATTTGAGTGTATTCCTCTCAGTGGGGACCTGTGCTTTTGTCTGGATGGAGACTTTTAGGTGATCTCAAACTAAGTACTTTGACAGTGTGCTCTTGGAATCTACATCTGTTTCCTATTTGAACCAATTCCCCTTTGTCTTACCTTTTCTTGGGTGCTTTAATTGCAATTCTAGAACTTTTTTACTATCCCATTTTCTTCCCTTTTACTGGTGCTGATATGACCTTACTGTTACAAGCGCGCAAAACCCTTAAAAACAAAAACACATCTAAATATCTATTGTATTTGGTTTGAAAATGAATATTTTGTTTAAAAGATAATATCATTTCTTTTTATTTTATTACACTGGAAGAGTGTGTGTGTTGTGTGTGTGTGTGGTGTGTGTGGAGAGAGAGAGAGAGAGAGAAGAGAATGTTCAATCTATTTTTCAGGACACATCGCTCTTTTAATTATAAGAATGCACAAGACGTCCGATTAACAGCTGCAGTTTTATTGAAGAACACAGGAGATATGTGCTATTTTGAATACCATTGCATGTAGCCTACTTGTTTTTTGTAAAACAATGGCGGAACAGGAATACCAATTCATGATTACCCTTTTAATCTTTCTTGTTTTCGTCTTTCAGGTAAACACAAATGGTCATATTTCCTTTGATTCGGAGTTCCCAGCATACCGTGTTGATAGGGCTCTACCTCTTGGATAATCACCTGGTGGCGCCTTTATATGCTGACATAGACACCAGAGGTGTCGGACGTATTTATTACAGGTAATATATTTATCATCATTGTCGTCGTCATCATCATCATCATCGTCGTCGTCGTCATCATCATCATCATCATCATCATCATCATCATCATCATCACATCACCATCCCACCATCACCCATTATCATCATCACCACCACCACCACCACCACCACCACCCATCTTCATCGTCATCATCATCATCATCATCACCATCATCATCATCATCATCATCATCATCATCATCATCATCACCATCATCTTCTTTTTCATCCTCCTCCTTTACTTCCTTCTCCTCCTCCGAATCGAAAAGTTTAATTTAATATCGCTCATGGGCGCTTTACTTTGTCTTACTCTACATGTTATGCTACTGTCTGTTTGGGACCCTTTGTACAGCACTTTGAACACAATCAGTGGACAAAGAGCTATGCATATAAATGCTCAAGTATTTTGTTTTCAAGTTCTGACCCAACCATTTTCAATTTCTCTAGAAACACCACCG
>NW_027624323.1:0-24173 GCF_034508935.2 Berghia stephanieae | reverse complement strand
CCCCTTTCCAAATTTTTTGAAATTCTTTTTTTGTGAACAGGAAAAATACTGTTTTTGGGGGTAAGGGCAAAGCTGTTGATGTTCAAATTTTCGTATTAAAAGAAATTTTTCTTGATTTTAAAATTGAAATTTGTAAAAAGTTTGTTGTCTTTAGTGGCATTTTCTTAGATTTTTATTATGCTACTTGCGGAGGTTTTTGCAATGCCTTTGTCGACTTTTTAAAATTTTTCCACAGGGGACCCCCAGGCCAGTACCCTCCTCCAGGTAATGGTTATCCCCCAGCTGGGTACCCCCCTCCCCGGCTGGATACCCCCACCACGGGCTGGGTACCCCACCACAACCTGGGTACCCACCCCAACGCCGGTCCCACCAAACCCCAGCCACTTCAGAAAAGGCCCATTATGTTGTGGTCACCCAGCCAACTGTCTGTTCGGGGTTTCCCTG
Organism: Berghia stephanieae; assembly: GCF_034508935.2. Taxonomy (NCBI): domain Eukaryota; kingdom Metazoa; phylum Mollusca; class Gastropoda; order Nudibranchia; family Aeolidiidae; genus Berghia; species Berghia stephanieae. The sequence goes on along the minus strand of NW_027624323.1, from coordinate 23,729 downwards.
ACATCCCCTTCCATACGTCTTGTCCAACTGAAAGGGCTGGGTGGCCCGCCCCCCTTTTGAGAGCGGCACATTCTTTGGGGATCTGATCTTCTATGCTTTGTTGGGTTTAAGTCGTCATTTTGGTTAAAAAAATTTTCTTTTTTCCAAGTTAGCAGTTTTGGGGAAAAAAGCTTCGTCGGGGGAAAAATTTTGTTACCCCGGCTTGTATTTTGTTTTTAAGAATTTTTTAAATTGTTTTTCCTGAAATTTTCAAGTAATCTTCAAAACATCCATTTTTACAAAAATTTATGCTCAAATATTTTCAAAAAATTGCTAACATGGACCTTGGCGATTTTCCAACATGCCCCTTTTTAAAGTGGGGGTAATTTATTTTCCCCTACTTTCCCAAAAAAAAAAAACCGTAAATATGCTGAGTGATTTTGGGGGAATTAGTTACCCCATTTGGAATCCTATTATTAATATATTGATCCCCATAAAAAAAAAGTGAAAGTTTGGCATTCCTATTTGCCCCTTTTTAAAAGCTTGAAAAAAAATTTTTATAATCAGCTGCACTTTTTTTAGAAAAAGGTCCACTAGACGTCTTTTTTTTTTGGGCAAAAAAAAATACCTATATATTTTGCGTCACTTGTCAAAAAAAAGGGAATTTTTTTAAAAACCCGGGTTTTTAAAAAACCCTTTTGATACATGGTTTTTAAAAAAGGTTTTCAGTAATAAATTTTGGAAAAAAACCCAAAAAGGGGAAAAAATTTTCATTTTTTTTCCCCTATCCCAGATCAAAAAAAAAAAAAGGGGGTTTTTTAAAAAGGGGGAAAATGCCTTTTTTAAAACTTTAAGGAAACCCGAATATTACTGAATAAAATTTGATCCAAGTCTGTCTAAAAGAAAAAATTTTACCCTTTATTTAAACCAAAATTTGGGTTTTAAAAAAAAAGGTTTTTTTAAAATTGGCCGAGGTATCACTTTTTAAAAAAGCCCCCAAACCCTTGTTTTCAGTTTGGGGGTGTTATGGGATTTTTTTACACTTATTGAGTTTGTAACAGTTTTTAAAAGCTGTGAGAATGGATCTAAAATTTATTGGAAAACGAAAAGGTTCAAAAAAACCCCACATGTATTTTTTAAACCCCCTTTTTCATGTTTATGTTTTAGATAGTTTAAAACAAAAAAATTTTTAAAAAATTTTGTTTTTAAAAATTTTGATAACTCGGGTCGGAAAGGGGGGGTATGTTTTAAAATGGGGGCCTAAAAAAAAACCCCTTTTTTCTGGTTTTTATTAACGAAAAATTTTTTTTTGGATGACTTTCTACCCTTTGGGTTTCATTGAAAAAGTTTTTTTTTTAAAAAAATTTTTTTCTTTTTTTTTTTTCAAAGGGGGTTTCCCCTTTGATGTTTATTTACCCCCTAAACAAAAAACACGGTCCCGAATTTATCCCATCCCCACTGGGGGCGGCCATGTGTTGCTATGCCCAAAATGATTGTTTGCCCTTTTTAAAAAAACCCCCAAAAGTAGATTTTTTTGGCCCAAAGGGGAAATTTTCTTTTTTAAAAAACAATTGCAAAAAAAACCCACTCTTGTTTTTTTATAAATAGAAAAAAACACACAATTCGCCCCAAATTTTTTAGAAAATTAAAAAAAGCATTGCTTTTTTTTTTTATTTTAGGGGGGAAAAACGGTATTTGAAATGGTCAAAAATTTTGGAGAAATAAGTTTGAACCCCCAATTGGGTTGCTAATTTTTTTTTTTTCTTTCTGTTTTTTCATGATATGATAAAACTATGAAAAAAAAAATTTTTTTAGTTTTTGCCTTTCGCGTCTCGACCAAAGGGGGGGGCCCCCTTTTGGTGTTTCCAGTATTTCCTGTTTTAGGTGTCCCCAAATATTGGGTCCTTGGGGGGGTTCTAGATTTTCAAGGCCCCCTGCCGTTATGAGACTAATTTTTTCCCCCAAAAGTGTTGTGAGGTTTTTGTTTAGGTCACAGGGGTGTTGGATCGGCCCTTCCCAAAAAAGGTTTTCCCTTTTTTTTGGAAGATCCCGCATGGCTTGGTTTGCGGGGATTTTTTTCCTGCTAGTATGTGACCAAAATTTTGCCATCGTTGTTGAAAAAAGTCAAGGGGTTGGTTTTTTTTTTGGGGTTTTTAATAGAGTGATTCTTTTGGGGTTTTTTTGGGTTTTTTTGGTCCAAAACCCTTCTAGCTTTTGGGTGGATAAGGCATCCGTTTTTCTTCTTCGGATTTTGTAACGCCCAATTTCCGCATTTTTAAGGTACCCTTTTTTCAAGGGGGGACAGTTTTAAATTTGGGTTTTTTCCTTTATTTTGTCCTTAATCCTACTTTGGGAGTTTACAATGGGGGTTTTTGGATGTTTTTTCTTCTTTGACTCCTGGGTCTCCAATTAGTGAGCGACTTTCTTTTTCTTTTCCATTCTTTTGTTCCTCATTTTTTGAAAAAGGGGGTTTTTATTCATTGATTTGGGGGGTTTTTATTTCATGGGGATTTTGTATGATGTCTATATTTGCTGGTGTTTGATCCAAAAAAAACCCCCCCTCATCTGTTGGCGATTTCTCTAGGAAATTTCATTTAATTTTGGGGGTTTTGGGTTTTTGGGAAGGGCTTTTCGAACTTTTTTCAGAGGTGTTTTAATTGTAAAAAGAATCGGGCTCAATATCCCCTTGGGGGGGGCCCGATGTTTTTTTGGGAACTGCGTCTGTTTTTTTTTGGCCCCCCTATATTTTTGGTTGTTTTTGTGGGTTTTGGGGGGGGAAAAGGGTTAATTGGGGGTCGTCTTCGTCTACTATTTCTGAAAAAATTTTCCAAAAAATTTTCCTCTGTGATCGTATCAAAGGGTGGGGGCATTCGATTCTTTTATTTTATGGATATGGGTTTTTTTTGGGGCTTTGCTGCCCAACCCTTTTTTTCCAAACAACGCCGATTGGGTTCGGTCTTGGCAAAACCCCCCTTTGGGGATGTATTTGGTATTTTTCTATTTTTGTCTAATTCTGTTGAGGACAATAGTTCCCTGTTTTTTTTTGGTTTTCCGAATTTTTGGGGGACAGGTTTGGGGTTTTCGGGTCCTTTCGTTTTTCCCCCCTTTTTGATTTTTAGGACCCCGCTGTTTTTCCCGTCTTTGTGTGTTGAAATGTTTTGTTATTTTTGTTTCAATGGGGTCGATCCCGGGAGAGTGGTTTCCCGCTTTTTGCAATTTCCCGGGGAATTTTTATTTTTTCGCCGGGGGGTTGTTTTGTTTAGGCATTTATGCTATTTCTAAAATTCATTTTTGTGATGGGTTGTTTGGTCTCTAGGGTTTTCCCCGGAAAGGGGGGGATATTTGTGAGATTGTTTGGGGAAAATTTTTGGGGAAATGGTCCCTTTACAATGTTTAAGGATATCGTTGGGTTTTTTTTGTTTCCCCAAATTTTTTTCCTGAAATTTTTTGGGGTTTTCGAATGGTTTTTGGGGGCCCAGATTTCGTCGCTTTAAAAATAGACGAGGCGTTTTTTTTTGGACTTTTCTTAAAGTTTTCCATTTTTTGTCTAATTCCTCGTTTCTGTGTTTTTTGTAAGTGAAAAAAATTTTAATGCGTATTTTGTTTTTGTTCCTTTTTTTGGGGGTTTTATTTTTTCTTTCCCATCTTTCGTGTTTTGTATCCTGATTAAGTCTTTTTGTTTCCCCCCCAAGATGTTAATAGCGATTTTTGGGTTCGATTTGGGGTTTTTCTTTTTTTAAAAATGAGTGCATTTTTTTTCCCCGCAAAATTTCCCTTGCCCCTTGGTCTCTTTTATTCATTTTTTGGGGTTGCTGTTTGGGTTTATTTTAAAAAGACTTGAGTTTGTTATATTGGTAGGAAAAAGACATTCTCGTATTTTTCTAAATTTTTTCCGTGTTTTTTTTTGCTGCCTTTTAAAAACCCTTTTTGTCTTCGTTTTCCCGCCATTTTTGTTGAAATTTTTTTTTACAAAATTTTTTTATCGGGGTTAGCGTGTTTTTCCCCCTAATCGGGAGTTTTTGGGTTGAGTAGTGTTTAGGGCCCCGGTGTCGACATAAAAAAATCTTTTGGTTGTTATTGTTATCATTTTTTTTTTTGGGGGTTTTTTGGTTTTTTCCTTTTGTCCCCCCCATGTTTCTGGGGTTTGAGGGTGGTTGAAAGACTGTTGTTTTAAAAAATTTTTCCCTTTTTTTTACAAAAAAGGATTAATTTTTTTTTCCCCTTATCTTATTTTTCCCTTTTTTGGGTTTATCAAAAAATGGGGGCCTGTCAGTTTTTTCCCATTTTGGCATTAAAATCTCCGCAATTATTTTTTAAATTTGTTTCCTATTTTTGTTCATGTATCGCTATTTCTTTGTAAAAATTTATCTTTTTCCTCTGGGTTTGTTTTGGGCGTTGTTGTTGGGGGGTTTTAAACATTTACGATTGGATAGTGAAGTTTTTTAAAACCCGTGACGCTTTTTTTTTTTTTATTCTGGTTCCTTGGGAATTTGGGTTTTAAAAATTAAGCTCAAAACAAAAATTCGTCCAAAACTTTCCCATTGAAAAAAAAACCCCCCTGCAGTTTTTTTTTGGAAAACCCCCCAAACCCATAGGGGGGAAAAAATGGAAGAAAAGCACAGCAGTCTGGCCCTTTTATTTTTTGGGGTCGACGCCATTTGGGGATCTTCGTTCTTTTAAAACAAAACATGTTTTTTATAATTTCTAAATCTTGACCTTTTGCCCCTTTTTCGAATGTTATTTTAATAAAATTTTAAAAGTTAAAAGCCAAAATTTTAAAAAGTTTTAGCCCACAGGGGGAAAAAATTAAAGATTCCCACAGTGAATAAATAAAAAATAAGACTATCCCTGGCCAAGTAAATTCAAAGGGTTTAACCCCCTTTTGTTCCCCCAAAAAATAATTGGGAAAAGGGGAAAAATAAGAGTCACTGGGGAAAATAAAGCGTTATCTGTAGAAGTTAAATAAAAAAATTTTTTACGCCTTAACCCATTGCCGCCCGGGGAAACCCAAAAAAAATGCCTCCACAGACCAGCGGGGGAGAAAACCCTTTCCCAAATGTATGTACCGCTTTAAAAAATTTAAAATTTCCAGTTGTGGGCAGCAAAAAACAAAATAAAAGTTTTTTTGGGGAAGATGAATGAAGGGCCCTTTTAAATTTGATGTATTGTTTGGACATTGATTCATATTTTGATTTGAAAAAAAAATGTTAAAGTTGAAAAATATGTAATAATATTAAAACACATGAAATCCATTGTCAATGCAACAAAAAACCATCCCAAATCAACCTCAATTTTGATTTAGTGTCTGGGAAAAAAAGCCCCCATCATCATCACTATCCATTAAAAAAAAGTTTTAAACCCCCGCCCCAAATTGAGGGAAATTTAAACGCGATTCCACAAAAAAAAAAAAAAGGGCCTTACCAACAAAACCCATTTAAAAAATTCGACAAAAATTTTAAAAACTCCCCAGCAGCAAACGAATTGAGATAAAAACGATTTGGGAAAATTTTTTTGTTTCACTTTTACTCTTTCTCTACTTTCGTTTTTAAATAAAAGAAAATGGGTCTACAACTTTTTTAGTTTTCCCGGGGTTCCCAAAAATTTCTGAGTACCTAGCGGCGATATCGGGCGATTTGGACTGTTTTTAGAAGTTTTTTTAACGGGCGATTAGGGCGGCAATGGGTTAAAAAATGCATCCCAAAAAAAGGGTAATAGGGTTGGGCGTGTATTTATTTGTTTTTGTTTGTTTGTATTTTTTTGTATGTTTTTTTTTAAATCTTGAAGACTTTTAAAATTTTAAAACAGATAAAACAAATAAACTTTTTTTTAGTTTTGGTTTTTTTGAAATTTGCGATACCTCATTCGTACAATACTCCCTCGGGAAACAAAGGGACGTTAAAACATGAATAATCTAACATACAAAGAGACGATTTACAGTGGAAAACTCCAAACCCCCGTTATAGGAATAATACATTTTACGCACCCTTTTGGTTAAGGATCCCCAAAAGAGGGCCAAGGGAAACCAACAATATAATTACCCGACACGTCCATAACTAGAATGAAAGTGAAACAGAAAGTTGCGAAGTAAAGACACAATGTTTGAATTATAGGGTTTTTTAAGAGGTTGATTTATTTTAAATTTTTTTCTGCTGGTTCAACAGTATGCTTTTCATTCATGATTATTTCATGTTGAATTTTGAGATGGAAAAGTTGACTTTGCGAAAAGTTAAGATTTTTTTTGAATTCCCGCAGGTCCGGTTTCCTCCAGCGTGTAAACTTTTCTTCTATCTTGGGTTTTTTTGAGAATATTTAATTTTTAAACACTTTTTTGCTCGTGATTAACTTTTTTTCCCTCCCAAACATGAAAAATTGGGCGTGTTTCCTGATTTTACTTTCTTTTTTTTTCAAAGACCTTTTTGAAGAAATTCTAAAAAATTGGATCTTTTTCCCTGGAGTACTCCTACCCGTTGAGGGAAATTTAAATTTCATATGTTTGATCTTTAAATGTTAATATAGTATAGGGAATATGCTATTTCGTCATGCTGGAGGCCAAAACATTATTTCACGAGTTTTTTGGGGGAAATTTTTAAACCCAGACTGTAGATTTGGGAAAAAAATTTTGGGTGTCGGGTTAAAATCTTTTTTAAATATTTTTTTTAAACCTAGTCACTCTGCTTTAAAAAGGGTGTATCACAATTAGGGTGAATCTTTTTATTGGTTAGTTACATGACGTCAAAGTTGGAACATGTTCTTACATAAATTTGGGCAAGGAAAATAATTCTAAGTTCTTGAAAAATAAATTTGTTTCTCAAGTTTTTTATTTATTAGGATTTTAAAAATTTAAAAAAGTGTTTTCCTTTGACTATCGGAAAGCTTTATAATAAAAAAGAAAAACCCCTGCCCTCTTAGAACCTAATCACATAAAGGGCTTATGTCAATACAGATTTTAACTTTAAAAAATCACAGTTTTTAAAATTTTAAATTGGCTTTTTTAAAAATTTTCTTTGGAATTTAATTTTTTTTTATTTTTTTTAAACCAGATGTGCCCTTTGGGATTTGTCAAATTTCCCCTTTCTGCATGGAAGGCTGCCAAATGTGATTCACACCTGCCCCCTAACTGTCATCAACAGATTGCCAAGGGAGCCGTATGTAATAACGCAACAATGGCTTTGAGGACTATTTTTCCCCGACTAGTGGGTTTTGGGGATGCTTGTGTCAAGAACAAAAGTCTGGATTTCCATGTTACTACCGGGGATTTGTTCAATCCCCCAAGTTCTATTTGAAAAATCTATTTTTTTTTGTTTTTTTTGTTTTTTTTTTTCTCTTTTAGTTAATTTTTAAATTAGGGTGCCAAGCTTGTGCATGCCGAATAAACCGGACTTAAAGGGAATATGTTTTGGATCCATTTCTGCAGATTTTAAAAAATTTATGAAAAGACTACTGTTTATGTTTTTGTTTAGGAAACAATAAATTACAATATTCATTTTTCTTGATCCTTTTTTCCCTTTTAAATTTGGGATGGTGATAACCCTTGTTTAAACTTTTTTTTTTTTAAATATTTGACAAATCATGAAATTTCCTCAATAGAATAATTCTACTCTCGCCCAAACCCTCCCCTTTAAAAAAAGAAATATTACTAAAACTTTATTAAAAGTTGCCCTTTTATTTTAAATTTAATCTATAACCCCCATCCCAAACCCTAATTTTGTATCAAATCTTCCCTTAAGTCTGAACTATGTTTTAGAGTAAAAGTGAATATCGGCCTCTCCATGGTGCCATATATTTCTGATGGCTAAAAATTGGCTTACACTTCACTTTTGGGCTTGATGAATTTTTTTTACCATTCTTTGACTTCTCCTTTGCATTAGCTTCTGAATTGTGATTTGAAGCCTCATCTATGATATTTATGTTTTAAAAAAAAAATTTTTTTGTTGTCACTGGCACCCACAGTTAATTTTTTTCATTTTTTTCGGGGTGATCATGTGTTTTCCATGGGGCAGCGACTTTTTTTACAATTTTTTTTTTTTCTTTTTTTTTTTTTTTTGGGTTAATGTTTTTTTTTCGGGTTTATATTAAAGGGCCTTTCTGCCCTTTTCTATTTACTTGATTTCATTTCAAGTTCAACAGATGAAAATGGGAAAAATTTCCTATTGTATTCTACCCTTGTATATTTACTTTTTTAATATATATACAAAGCTAAAAAAGTAATAAATTTAGAGTTTTTGAGCATTCTCTGTTTTGTTTTTTTAAAAATGTATTCACTATGGTTTATTTTATTTTCATAACACCATATATTTTACACGAATGTATTTTGTATGATGGTATTGCTATTGTATTGATGCACTTGAATATGTGTAATCTAACAGTTTATTATTAATATTTTTCAATTTTGTAATGGTCTCCTTTTATTTGTACTAATTTAGTTGTCATAAATTCATTAAAATATGACTTTATTCCCTTTTTGGCCTAATAGATTACCATGTCTTTATTGTCCCTGCCTGCCTCAGCCTATAGCATGCCTTTCCATTGTTACATTGGGTAATTGCCGAGTTATCAACTCTCTGAATTCCTGTATTTATTTCAGTTAAGTGTTTCTCATGTTTGGGTGAATATGCATGGGCAGGGAACCCCTCTGCTAGGCAGTCAAAATAGCCATTATAGAAGAAATCTGCAACAGGCTATAAGTTTTCCTCTCATTCCTATCAATGCTAGTCAGTCTTTACTGCTTTGTGAATTGAATGTGTTTTTAGCCTTGTTCCATAACCCCATAGATAAACCACCTCACTATTTGACAATAGCATAAACGCTGTCGTTAACAATGTTAGTATAACAGCAATCGTACATCTGTGCCTGTACCTTTTTATGTTATCAAATAACTATTAGAGCTGGAAGAGGCTGGCTTGTAAAATACCGTAATGGACAATGAATGAGTTTGGCATTGATTGTCGTTTGCAGGGCCAATTCTGTTCTTTTTTTAAGATTGGAATGAGTTTAAAATTGAAGTTATAATGGAAATGTGATAATTGATAGGTAATACTATCAAAAAAAAAATGGATGTCTTCGTCTAGATGATTTTTCTTTATATTTAAACTCATGATTGAGGTAACCCAACGAAAATTTTGTTGTAACAAATAGCATGAATTAAATTACAAAGCACACATGACCTTCCAAGCCATGGAAAATAACACATATTTTGTCAAAATCGAATATTAATTTAAAAAATATGTTTTTAAAATTTTATTTTTTGATGATTTTGAAGAAAAATAAATCTTGGTTTATGGAAAGAAAAAATAGGCTTTTTACATGTCTTGCGCTTTGCACTAAAAAAAGCTAACTGGCACTATATTCGCAACTGTAAATCATCATACATTGCTGACTTAATTGTATAAGTTTTTCCACTGTTAACATTAAGTTCAGACGAGATAGACTTCAAAGTCAAATAGGCCTCCTTTTTTAAAATGATTTGTGAAAAACAAAATCTTGTCCGGGAAGAAAAACAGCTTTGTTACATGGATGGCGCTAAGCATTGAAACAAGCTTGCGGCCCAATTTTGGATATTATAATCTTCCAGGCTACTGATTTTAATGGTAAAAGTTTTCCCCTAATAACTTAAATTCAAGAGAAAGATAGAAAGGACTGGTCAAAGCGACCTCCTTTCTCAAAAATATGACTAAGAATCATTTCACTCTGTTAACAGCATTAGTTTTGGGATATCTACTATGAACCGTATTGAATTATACTGTGTTTAAGGCAGGACATGTCCACGAATGCAGTCTAAAATCTCTTCCATGTGTTTTATATCCTCGTGGCTGAGTTTTTGCTAGTACGCACGCTCTTAATTTCAGCAGTTTACTGTAGAAATTTTCCCTAAGTTATTCAAGCATGGCAAAATCCAATATGCTTGCATATTTTATGTTTTCCCACATGCGCACCTGATTTTAAGTTAAGTTATACCCATTTTTTGGTTGTGAATTGTTTGAGGATTTGTTAGTTTTAAAAAAAAATTATGAGAAATATTGAAATGTTAAATTATATTTCCATATAATCATTCCTCTTACCACCTCTCATTCTCTATTTTAAGTGCATTGGAAAAAAATATTTATTTTTTCGCTTCACTCGACTGATCATCTGTTTTTGTATGATGAAATCTCTTTCATCTCTAAGATCAAAGCAGAGAGACGGATAAGCCACGTCAGATTTTCTTTACATTTACTGACATCAAATGATCATACAAAACACAGGGCACCAACCACTATCAGAAAATGATTTTTATAAAATTATTATTATCAATGCATCTATGAGTATTAAACTTTTATTTTTATTCTGTTAAGTTTTTTTTTTCTATTATGATTACAACCATTGTCCTGAGAATGATTAACATATGTTGTATCACATTAGCATTCATCTTTTTACTCTTCTGTATGTGTTGCATTTTAAAAGAAAAAAAATTAATTTTCCACATGATTGTAAACCCTAATAGAAAGACAAGAATTTATTCTGGATATATGTTTTCTTGATATTTAAACTGCATCTGTTTTGGTGTAGTCCAGACATACTTTGATAGCTTTAACTCCCTCGAGTCACCCTCATGAAAATCGAACAAATTTGTTTTGATTTTCATGCATATGAATATCAGAAGAGTTAATTAAAAATTTAGTGGTCTTCGCAAAAGGAAATTCCAAGTAACTGACCAGGTTTACAAATGAAACGGTTTATATTATTAACAATTTTGCTTGTCAGCCTTCATCATTTAATTTGATAATTTATTTACTGCATATAAATGTGGAATACCACATACCCTTTTAGATTTCATAGTTATGAATGAATCGGTTAATAGGGGATAATTGAGATTAGTGGTTTTGTTCAGTTTTCCAGTGCTCAGTTTCCATATCTGTAATTTCTTCTTACAGGTCCTGCTTATTAAAACTGTTGATCCCAATAGAAATATCGTAAGTTAAACAGGTCCTTGCTTTTTAAAACTGTTGATCCCAATAGAATATGTAAGTAAATCAAAAGCACTACTTTTATTCTTCCTGCAGGTATGTTACCATTCTTTGTCTGCAATTTGCTGAAACACTACTGCTTTGTTTTTGAATATATTGTTTTTTTTTCCTCTGGAATAACGCTTTTATGCTCTTCTGAGAAATGTTTCATAAGGCGTCCGCCATTAATCCGATAGTTATAGCAATTCATTAAAGTTGTACCATGCTCATTAACGATGAAGTGATGTTTACGACTGATTAAGCGTATTGCATATGAAATTTCCTTGAATTAATTTCCTTTTAAAAAGTTGTGAAAGTTGTAAAACAATTTTAGTAATATTTAAAAAAAATAATTTAATCCAGTACTTCCTCATCTCTTTGTTTATAAAGGTGCCATAAGATTTGTGTGATGTTGTTATATTATCTCTTAATTATGGATTGGGTTATCTGGGTACTGTCAACTTCAAGTATTCGAAGCCGAACCCGTTGTGCTGGATTTGTTGGGGTTTGTTTTTTTGTTTCCATAATTTAATTTTTTCCTTTTTAGAAGAAAATTCTCTCACAATTAAAAATACAAATAAGTTTTTGCCATTTTTAACAGTCGATACAAAGCAGTAATTTCTTGCACAAATTTTGTCTATCAGGGTATACATAGTTGTATTGAAATTACAATCTGAAATTACAATCCATGTATTTTTTCAACAATAAACAATGTGTTTGACAATTTCAAGTTCAAGCATTAAATTGTTGCATCATGACAATAACATTTATTATACCGTACCTGCCAACTCCCCGCTAAATTCCGGATTTTTCCCTGATTTATTTTCACAAATTACAGCTCTCTATTGAACTCAGAGAGGAGGATCGATATAAACTTCAAGCTTACAACCTATTTTACTATCACAGACTCCTCTTACCTTTTTTTTTTTAGTACGGGTTGGCAGGTATTGTATGAAAGGATTATAAATTTCCTGTAATTCATGACACTGTGATTTGTGTTTGATAATCTCTGTCACTCTTTATTTTTACATCAATTTTAGGAATGTATTTTTTGGTACTTCGCTTTGAGTTTATATGAATTGAAGTAGCTCAATCTATTTCCCTTAACATTGGTTGTAAGCATTCTTAGATGACCTGTGCTTGTGTCTGGATAGACTTAGTGATCTGCAAACTAAGTGACTTTGACGGTGTGCCTCTTGGAATCTACATCTGTTCCCTATTTGAACCAATCCCCCCCCCCCCCCCCCCCTTCCCATAGTGGCATTGGGGTTACATATACTGTGTCTTCTATCCCCTTATGTCTGTTTTCCAACTTGCTCTGTCCTTTGTCCTTGGCATGAGATTACTGGATTTGTCCTGGCCCTGGCCGAGTCCTAGATGAGAGGAAACAATCAAATGCATATTATTGTTTTGAGATGATAGTTTTTTTCCTTGTAAATCATCTCTTTGTTATGAGTTATTAAATTTTGTTTATTTTTAAGTATAATGAACTGTAACATTTGAGTAATCCCTTCCTCTTGTTGGATCTTGTGCTTGTGCCGGGTGAGACTTATAGGTGATATCAGACTAAGTACATTGATGGAATGCTCTGGAACTAACATCTGATACCTATAGTTCTCATTCCCCTTTGACTTACTTTTTCTTGTGTGCTGTATTTGTATTCTAAATCTTTTTACTATCCCATTTTCTTCCTTTTAACTGGCGCTGATATAACCTTAATGTGTTGCAAGCCCGTAAAACCCTAAAAACATAAACAACCATTCCCCTTTTCTTACCTTTTTCTTTTGTGCTTTAGAATTGTAATTCTAGAACTTTTTTAACTATCCCCAATTTCTTCCTTTTTGCTGGCGCTGATCTGACCTTAATGTGTAGCAAGTGCCGTAAAACTCTTAAAAAACCACAAAACACAAGCATTCTTACTGGGTGGGGATCCGGACCTCCCATATTGTGGGCAGGAGGTACCATACTGCCTCTTCTATCCCTTTATAATATCTGTTTTCCACATGCTTTGCTGTCTTTGTCTCGGAATGAATTACTTGGTTTTTGTCCTGGCGCTGGGAGGGAAACATCAAATGCGTAGTTATTGTTTTGGAGATGATATATTTTTCTTGTAAATCATCTCTTTGTTATGTATTGATTGTATTATATATTTTGAATGTATAAATGTAATGCATTTTTGAGTGTGTTTCCTCTATGTGGAATTTTGTGCTGAGTCCGATGAGACAGGTAGGTGATTTCAAACTGAGTACACATGGTGGTATGCTCATGGAATTTACATCTGATCCCTATTTGTTTCCAGTTCCCCTTTGTCTATACTTTCATGGTGCTTTCATTGTAAAATTCTAGACTTATATCTTTTTACTATCACCATTTTCTTCCTTTTTACTGGCGCTGTATAACCTAAATTGTTGGCAAGCGCCGTAAAACCCTTAAAAACAGACAACAAAAACATAAGCATTCTTAAATTGTTCTTCAAGACATTTCATCATATTACCTTTTTTTTTCTCTACAAATATTATTTGTTTCAGAAATTTCTAAGCTCCATCTTTGTTAGAGTATTAAGGTAAAGAGGCCTCGTAAGAAAGATGGTTATTGTGATTTTAAATTAAATAAATTCCATTGAAGTTTGTGGAGAAAAATCAAGGTATCTTCAATGTGTGATACCCTCTTTATTTCAATCTCGTTCATATTTCCATTTTCCCAGGTGGGGATCCCTGACCTCCCATAGCGGGCAGGGAGGTACATACATGTTCTCTATCCCCTTTATATCTTATCCAACAAGCTTCTGTCTTTGACATGAATGAGATTACTTGTTTTTTCCGGGCCCATCGTCGGAGGTCCTAGCTGAGGGGAAACAGTCAAATGCAAAGTTTATTGTTTTTTGGGAGATGATATTTTTTTCCTTGTAAAATCATCATCTCTGTATGTATTATTATATTGGTTATTTTTAATGTATAAATGTAAGCATTTGATGTATTCCTTTTGTTGGATTTTGTGCTTGTGTCCGGATGATACATAGGTGATCTCAACTAAGTACATTGTGGTATGCTCTTGAATCTACATCTGATCCGCTATTTGTTCCCCATTCCCCCTTTGTCTTACTTCTCTTGGGTGCTTAATTGTAATTCTAGAACTTTTTACTATCCCATTTTCTTCCTTTTAGACTGGCGCTGATATAACCTAAATGTGTTGCAAGCGCCGTACAAAAACCCTTAAAAACAAAAAACAAAAACAATAATTTCCATTTTCCCCCTTTTAGTTGGGTCGTTATAATTTTTTTCAATCCGACTTACGTTACCCTTTACCTGCGCCCTTTTGATGATAATGATGAGCATGGCAAAAACCAAAAATGCATTTGAATTTATTTTTTTTTTATATCCCACAAATGACTAAATGAAGATCAATTATTGTCACTATTATAGTGGCTTTGCAGCACCATGTCTCATATGGATAGTTCTTTTAATTGTTTTGTTTATGTTTGAATTCACTCCGAGCATTATTTTGATGGGAATGCTTTTAACTGTTATTGTTAGTCTCAAGGAATGTGAAGTCTCATTAAATTTTAAAACAAATGTTTGTTTCTTTATCCTCTTAAAAGAGGCGTTAATCGGCATTGCAATGAATTCGATTTTTCAGAGGTTTTTCTACTGTCCATTGGTATCGTGCAGATTTAATTGCTTCTACATATAGATGATACGTAAGGGTATAATAAATAGGAGATGCTTATAAAAATAAAAATAAAATTATAAGCAAATCATTGAATGCTTATAACTATTAAATTATGTTATTGAAAAAATGGTTACAGTTGTCATAAGACAGTGCTTGCAGTTGCTGAACCTGAGTGGTGTAGGTATTAGATTTTTTTATATCTTACTTTCACCGGTTTTATCTAATATTCAGTGATTATTTGTGGTTGGAGGAATGCCAACTCGTCAACAAGGACTTTAGAACAGGCCTTGAAGTAAGAGTACAGTGGGTAAAGGTGGTATGCATTTGTTTAATTTGGTCAGTTTAAAGTATTAATGTTGTCTCCATTTTAATATACATCATATTATTCTGTCTACTGCCGTTTAAATCAACATAAATCTGTTATACTATTATTATTAAGACCACTCTTAATTTTAATTGTGTACATCTTATATACACTTTTTTTTTTTCCCCAAACCGTCTAAATAACTTCACAGCTTAACCCTCTGCATACTTTTGTTTGTGATGAAAATTTTAGAAATCATTTTGTACTTCGAAATCAACTTTTTTAATGTGGTGATGAACTTAATATTACCTTCGTCAATTATTTTTGTTTTTGAATTTTTTACGCGCCCTTTCATTGACGTTAATTGCAGGGCCAATTTCACGTTGAGTCAAATTTGTTGTTGTGCTCTGTCGTATATATAGAATGCTGGTGGGGATCCGGTGACAACTCCCATTATGGGCATGAGGTAACATGCTGTGTCTTCATCCCCCCATACCCGTTTTCCCCTTGTTTTCCTGTCATGTGTCTTGGAATAGATTACTTAAGTTTGAGGTCCTGAATCCTTGCCAGAGTTCCCCTTGGCTGGAGGGAAACCGTCGAAGGTATAAGTTAAGTTTTGTGAGATGATATTTTTTTCCTTGTAAACTCTCTCTGTTATGCCCTGTAATTATGTTTAGTTTACATATTATATATAATGATTGTAAACGTTTTGGAGTGTGTTCTTTTGGTTTGACCGGACCTGTGCGTGTGTGTGGATAACGTTTAGGTGATCTCAAAGTAAGTACTTCGACGGTGTTGTTCCCCTTTGTCTTACCTTTTCTCGGGTGCTTTAATCGTAATTCTAGAACTTTTGCTATCCCATTTTCTTCCTGTTTACTGGCGCTATATGACCTTAATGTGTTTGCAAACGCCGTAAAAACCCATAAAAACAAATAAAAAACAAATATAAGAATGTCCAATTTTCAATGACTCCAAGAATTTGTTCTTACAAATGGAAGGTTTTACTTTTTATTCATTTTGTTTGTGTTGTGTGTGTGGCTTTATAAAAAAAATTTTATAGATACCATTGCTTTTGTTGAATTGATAATACAATATGGATGGGTGGGGTTCCGGACAACCATAGTGGGCCAGGGATTACGTACAGTTCTTCTATCACCCCTTTTATCTGTTTTTTCCCCAACTTGCTTTTTGTCTTTGTCTTGGAATGAGATCACTTGCTTTGTCCTGGCCCTGGCTGGAATGGAAACAGTCACATGCATAGTATTGTTTTTTGGGAGATGATATTTTTTCCTTGGGAATCATCTCTCTTCTCCGTTATGTATTATTAATATTTGTATCTATTTGTATCATGGTAACGTAAGCATTTGAGTGATTCTCTTTGTTGATTTTGTGCTTTGTGTCCGATGAGACTTATATAGTACAAGTACATTGTGTGGTATGCACTCTTGGAATCTACAACCAATTCCTATTGTACCATTCCCCTTTGTCTTACCATTCTTGGGTGCTTTAATTGTAATTCTCGAATTTTACTATCCCATATTCGCCCTTTTACTGGCGCTGATATGACCTAAATGTTTGCAAGCGCCGTAAAACCCTTATAAACAAAAGATTATGGAGTTAGGTCCTGGGTTTACCTGCTTGGGGTGAGTTAGGATTACGGAGTTGGTTATTTGTTTATACTATTCTAAATTCGTATTTTCCCGTTGAAGAATTATGACAATGCAAAATAGTATAATACCAATTACATGATTTACGATGTGGATTTCTATAGACAAATGATTGATAAGGTGTGGTTTTCTCTATTATGACACAATATTGATTAAGGTGTGTTTTTCTATTATGACAAGTGGGATTGATTGATTAAGTGTGGTTTTTCTAGAAACAGTTATCGTAAACCCTCCCTCCGTTTATTTTCTCTTCCTTCCATATATACACAAACATTGCTATAAATGTCATCAAGCAGCTCAGAACTACTTGTAGTTGAGCAAACAATAAACCGTCAACATCGACGTTCCCGGTATGAGTTAAAATGTCAAAGATAATGGTTATGCATAGGCAACGGTTAAGTGTTAAATTAAACAGCTTTAGCAATTCCACCTTCTTTTTTAGGCAAGTGATGAGATCTAATCACAGTAAGTATGCTCTTAGTCCCAATGTCTGCAACTGTGCAATGGATCCCCTTGTATCTTTTGTTCTAGGAGAGAGAAAAAAAATTCCAGTAAAATAAAGTTAAAATTTTGAAGAAAAAACAAAAACATTTAAAACACACCTTGAATCTGGATATTTACATTTATATTTATAATATTGCAAATATGGAAGCAATAGCTTTGGAGAGGGTTAGAAGTGGTATGGACTATCATAACCGCGAAACCGCCTGACCCTTGTCGGATGTAATGACCTAGAAGTGCTTTCATGCAAAACAGCATACACACCAGCGGTTAGAAACAAATTATATATTTTTATTTAAGTTTTGAAATTGGATGATGCATGATCACGTCCTTTGATTCGGTTAAACGATTAAAAATTAGAGTCGTTTGTCCCGTACTTAACTTCACATTACTACCTATTTTCCTCCATATATGACTGCATTGTTATATGTTTGAAACTTTTAGCATCAATATCTTGGAGTAAATGAATCTTCTTATCGCTGCGGTGAACGATTGTTTTTATTATCATTATTTAATAATTTGTATATGTCTGTAATCACTATTTCCCGCTTTCCTACTGTCGATATCCTTGCTACAATACAGCTCAATGTAATCAAAATCTTACTTGGTTTAATCTTTTCATGTACATTTGGAAAGCCTCAAATGTAACGCATAAAGTAAACGGACTTGGTGTTTTGCGCTTGAAGTGGTTTTTTCCTGATGAAGGGACCAAGCCCAAGAAAGTCCGTTCCATTCAGGAAAAATCAGTTCAAGTATAAGGCCAGCATGAAAATTCCTCGACCTCGACCCTTGTGCTTTTGGGTGGTTATTACTTTGTTTGTTACCGAAGTTTGTTCAATGGATCCTATCATAGTATCGGTATGGAAATTGTGAAAACGGGAAACGTCATTATCGCATTAAGATTGTCCAAAAATAAAAAGTCCCTATTCAAGTGGAACAAGTAAGTGTAATCTATAACCTCAGTGGAAATCGGAAATACTTTACACAGCCATAAACAAAAGATGCGAACTTATGACAATATGCAGACATTCCCAATAAATTCAAATGCACAAATTAAATCTCCTCGGCCTAATTCCCAACTCCCCTCCTCCCCCCCCCCCCCCCCCCCCCCCCCCCCCTAGCCATCCCAAATTCCTCCTTTTCTCTCTATCCCCGAGCTAACATCGTTCCGTCCCTCCCACTACCCTTTTTTTCCTCCCCCCTCTCTTCTATGTACTTTGGACACATGTATAGTCATACCGTTCAAGTTTTTTATTCATATTTATAATGCTCAGCGTGCCCACCATCGATAGCGCGAACAAGATCAAACCACAGAGAATTCATCCCCATGCCGCAGCTGTCCCCGTTTCTGTGATGTCGAATGCTTCTTGTTTAATGTGTCTGTTACGTGGTCAGCTGTGAGCTGATAAATAACGTTTTTGGTGTCAGGCAATTGGGCTTCAACAGTCATGATGTCACTTCCCTCGTAAAGACGAATATTAACTTAGTAAATGGTTTTCCTATACTACGGAACAATTGCCTTATGACGTTATTACATATGTGTATTGGGTTTTTAATATTGATGAAGGCGTTTGATTTTGCTTTGGTTGTATTCCCATAGTTGTTAGATTTTCAGTTGATGCTCTTGTCTTCTGCTATATGTCAGATATCGTAAATGGTGTTTTTTTCTTCATTGTAACCTGCCGGGGCAGTTTGCAGAAAATTTTGTTTATTTTGTCGTCGGCGCCGTAAACGTTAGGGTCTAAATTAATCTACCGTAGATATATATATATATATATATATATATAATAGATATATATATATATATAATATATAATATATATATATCTAATATATATATAATATAATATATAAATGCAACACTTGTAAATTACCCAGGTAGTTGAGAGTTTTTGACAAGATGAGCTGGTGCGAGACCTGACCTTCCATAGGGCAGGAGGTACATCTGTGTCTTCTATCCCCCTATAAACCCGTTTTCCCAATTGGTTACCTTGTCATTGTCTTGGAATGAGATTACTTAGTTTTGTCCCTGAGCCTTGGCTGGAGGGAAACAAGTCGAATGATAGTTATATTTTGGGGCGATGAAATTTTTTTTTCCTTGTAAATCATCTCTCTTTATGCATTGTATTATGTTTATTTACATTTATATTAGATGACTGGTAAACATTTGAGTGAATTCCTCTTAGTTTGGGACCTGTTGCTTGTGTCTAGATGAGACTTTAGGTGATCTCTAAACGAAGTACTTTGACGTTGCTCTGGAAGCTACATCTTGTTCCCTATTTGAGACCAGTTTCCCTTTGTCTACCTTTTCTTTTGTGCTTTAATTTAATTCTTACAACTTTTACTTTCCCATTATCTTTTTCCTTTTTTACGGGCGCTGAGAGACCTTAATGTGTTGCAACGCCTTAAAACCCTTAAAAACAAATACACAACAAACAAGATGAGGGCTGGGGTGGGGATCTACCTTCCATAGGGGCAGGGAAGGTACATGCCCTGTGTCTCTATTCCCCCTATACCCGTTGCCCCAATTGTTACCTGTCATTGTCTTGGAATGAGATTACTTTAGTTTGGTCCTGATCCTTGCTGGGAGGGAAACAGTCGAATGTATATTATAGTTTTTGGGAGATGATATTTTTTTCCTGTAAATCATCTCTCTGTTATCTTTGTATTATGTTTTTAGTTTACATATTTAATATTAAATGACTGGTAAACATTTTGAGTATTCCTCTTAGTTGGGACCTGTGCTTTTGTCTAGATGAACTTTTAGGTGATCTCAAACGAAGTACTTTGACGGTGTGCTCTTGGAATCTACATCTGTTCCCTAATTTGAACCTTCCCCTTTGGTCTTACCTTTTTTTCTTTTGGGGCTTTAATTTAATTCTCCAACTTTTACTTTCCCATTTTCTTCCTTTTACTGCCGCTGTATGAACTTAATGTTTGCAAGCGCCGTAAAAACCTTTAAAATACACAATACAAAACAAACTAGATGAGGGTCATTTCGTCGACGATATTGGAAGGACGAGTTTTTGTCACATTTTAAAATGGCTCTCTTATAATTCAAACCTTTACTGCCAAGTAAAAATATCAGAAATTTAAATCAAATTGGAGAACGGATGGAAACTTGTAAAGACTGGTTAGACAAGCACATGATAATTTCAAAAAGTCAAGAAATGAAGATTGTGTGTTGAGTAATGGGACACGTCTTGTGTCAGTTTTACGGATTTCTTGAGCGACAATCCAGAAGCTATTAACTTATCATGAAAACCACATACCAGGTGCAGTGTAAATTATACCCTTATTATTCAACGTTAAAAATAAATATAAACTTTGCACACATCAATTATTTTTCCGTAAGGTTGTAGATAAGACAATTTTGACCACACAATTAACATCGGACGTTCTCGTATATTACTTTTACACATTGTCGTTGGGTAATGGGGTGGGGGGTGGGGACAATTATAAATATTATTATAGAAAGGAATTTTGAGTCCTGAAGAATCGACGATCACACATCTGTTTGTCTTGTTGAACATGAAGATTTTTTTGTATCAATTTCCTTCTGGTCACTGTGTAAGCATAAGAATTGTATTAATCTACTTATAATGCTTTATTTAAACGTGAATTAAAAGATTAGAATTATATCCACAAAACGGATGTACAAGCCCACACAGGCTTCCAAGCCTTTTCGAAACAGCTAAGCTGTTACCCACCCCCAGGAACTCATTTTTATACTTGATTGAGTAATGACAGCACTCCGAGGACTCAATTTACGTCACCTGCGGCTGCTACCACTAACTGACTCGATGTGACGTATTTTGCAGGTTTGATAACCTAAATTTATGGCTCATTGTTCAATTTTAAATTCTCCTTTAAAAATACCAAAAAAATTTCCATTAACAACAATCATAAAATGTTAATGGGTGGGGTTTCTGACCTCTGCGAGGATTCATTCTCCTTATATTTGTTTTTACAACATGAATTATGTCCTTTGTCTTGGATGAGATTACTTATTTTGTCTGGGCCCTGTCAAATGCACATATATATTTTTTCTTGTAACCCATCCCTCCTTTATGCACTGTATTATTTTTTGTTTAGTTTACAAATGATTTTAAAAAACATTATCAAAGTATGGTTCCCTCGTAGTGGGGACCTGTGATTGTGTCACGATGAGAGATATAGGTGATCTCAAACTAATTAACATTGATACTGGTAGTACTCTCTTGGAATCTACATCTATTCCTATTTGAACCAATTCCCCTTTGTTTTACATTTTCTTGGTACTTTAATTGTATTCTAGAATATTTAATTATCATATTTATCGTCCTTTTTACTGGCGCTGATATGCCTAAATTGGTTGCATGCGCCGTAAAACCCTGATAAAACATAAAACAAACACAACAAGTTACCAAAAACAGACCTGTAAAATATAACACGCGATTACATTACATATATAGATATATATATATATATATATACATATAATATAATATATATATATAATATATATATATAAAAAAAAATTAATATAATCACTTTTCCCTATCCTCAGCAGACGCTCACGCGCTCATGAACCTCTTGTCTACCGCCCCCAGAGCTGGATCGCAGTACAGTACTCAACAAAATGCGCAGCAGCCTCCGAGACCGTTTCTACGATGCAACAATGGGCGAAGCCGCCAAGAAGTTCTACCCTAACACCCCAAAGCTGCACTGTAAAGGGTATTACTGAAATTAAAAGAATGCACACCACAAACACCAATATATATATATATATATATAATATATATATAATATATATATATATATATATAATATATATATATATATATATATATATATATATATATATATATATAGATTGTTGTTTGGTGGTGTGCATTCTTTATTCAGTAATACCCTATACATTGCAGCTTTGGGGTGTAGTGGTTAGAACTCTTGGCGCTTCCGCCCATTGTTTGCACTCGTAGTAACGGTCTGGAGGCTGCAGAGCATTTTGTTGAGTACTGTACTGCGATCCAGTCTCTCGGGCGGTAGAAATAAGGTTCCATGAGCGCGTGAGCGCCTTCTGATATATGAGTATATATATATATATATATAATATATATATATATAATATCAAATTTATATAAAATATATAAATAGATATCTTATCTAATTGTACTGTAATCGACAGTGTATATATTTACAGGTCATTTATGTTAAGCATTGTTGTGTTTGGTTTTAGTTTTAAGGGTTTTACGGCGCTTGCAACACATTGAGGGCATATCAGCGCCGTAAAAAGAAGAAAATATGATAATTAAATATCTAGAACTACAATTAAAGTACCCAAGAAAATGTAAAACAAAGGGGAAATGGTTAAAAAAAATGATGAGATTCCAAGAGAGTCTACCGTTTAAAATATTTTTGTTTGAGATCCCCTAAAACTCCATCGTGGGCACAATACGGGCCCCCCCACGAAAGGGAAAACACTTTAAGTTTAAAATCTTTGTAAAAAAAACAAAAAATAATACGGCAAAAAAAGGGAGGGGGTTTCAAGAAAAAATATATGTGCATTTGACCCGGGCCCCGGACAAAAAAAAGAAAAACCTTTCCCAAAAAAAAGACAAAAATCAGTTGTAAAACAGATAAAAAAAGATTGAATACACGAAAAAAGGGGGGAAAAACCCCCCCCAAAAAAATTTTTTTGATTTTTGAAAAAGGAAATTTTTTGTATTTTAAAGGAAAATTTTTAAAAATTTAAAATGGCCCATAAAATTTAGGTTTTTAAACCCCGAAAAACGTCCACATCGGTTTTAGTGGTAGCGCCCGGTGACAAAAAAAGAGCCCCCGGGTTCGTCATTTCTAAAACAAGTAAAAAAATATTCCTGGTGGGTAACATTTTTTTTTTCCCAAAAGGTTTTTGGGCCTTGTGGGGCTTGTACACCTTTTTGGGGAAAATTTTTTTTTTTAAATTTCACGTTTAAATAAAACTTTAAAAAATCAAAAACAATTCTTATGACTTCCACAGGGGACCAAAAAGGGAAAAAATACAAAAACTCTTCATGTTCAACAAACAAACAGAAATTTTGTCGTCCAATCTTTAGACTCAAATTTCACTTTCTATTTAAAAAATTATAAAATTTTACCAAAGACAAGGGGGTTTAAAAATAAAAAACGAAACGTCCCCATTTTAATTTTGGGGGGCCCAAATTTTCTTATTCCCCCAAAAACGGAAAAAAAATTTTAAAGGGCAAATTATAAATTTTTTTTTTTGGGTTTCCTAAAGGGGGGAATTAAACCCCCCCTGGTTGCTGGTTTTCAAATTTATAAGTAAAGCTTCTGTTTGTCGCTCAAGAAATCGTAAAAATTTCACAAGATTTCCCATTTTTAACACAACAAAATTTATTTCGACTTTTGGAAAAAATTTTTATGTTTTTTCTAACCATCTTTTTAAAAAATTTTTCCCCCCCGGGGCTCAAAAATTTTTTTTTTAAATTTTTTATATTTTTTTTTGGGAGTAAAGTTGAATTATAAAAAAAGCCATTTTAAAAATGTACCAAAAAACTCGTCCTTCAAATATCGATCGACGAAAAAACCCCCATCTTGTTTTTTTTGTTTTTGTTTTTAAGGGGGTTTTTCGGCGCTTCCCAA
>NW_027624322.1:0-8394 GCF_034508935.2 Berghia stephanieae | reverse complement strand
GTCAAAATCATCAAAAGAAGTAATGAGGAAGTGCGACATTTTGCTGAATGTGCGATTTCATAAAAGACAGGCGAGAGACCCACCAGTAACCTAGTCTCTTGCACACCTTTGATTTATCATGCATTGAGCTGGTGTCAAACAAGATAGTCTAAAACAAAGTACTTATCAAATTAAATAATATACCCAATATGCCCAACAGAATTATTGTTTTTTTTTTTAATCTTTTCATTTCAGGTGAAAGGACAAAAGATCCAACATCATCATCAAGAGTGTGTTCTTGTCACTTCAGAGATGGTGACAAAGCCAACCTCCCTGAATTGTTTGACAGAAATAAAAATAAATTGTTTCCATCAGAGCCAGAAAGAAAGAAAAGAAAAGTGACACAAGGAATTCCCACCCCATCTCAATTGGCACCAACATCAAGAAGTCCACCACCACCACCACCACCACTACCACCACCACCACCACCACCACCACCACCACCACCATCATCATCATCATCATCACCATCATCATCATCATCATCATCATCATCATCATCATCATCATCATCATCATCATCATCATCATCAGCTCAACTCTCTTCATCATCATCACAAAGTCCCACCTTTAAAAAAACCAGATTCCTCATCATCATTATTTTCCTCCTCATCATCATCCTCATTATCTTCTCCCTCATCATCATCTCAACTCTCGTCACCATCATCACAGGATTCCATCTTTTAAAAAAAAACAGATTGTAGAACAAGTGAGGATATTTTAAATAGAACAACAAATTTAATTCAAGAACAAAAAATTACAGACAAAAATAAGGAAATAGCTAGCTTTAAAAAACCCAACTAAGTTAGATTCAACGCACTTACACTGTTTCAAGCCTTACAGAAAAAGTTCTTCGAATGGAGACAGGTGTACATTCTTTTAAAATATTTAATATTATTGTTCAATATGTTGAGTGCTTTAGAGGTAACATTATTTATTATAGTAGATGGGAAGTTCAAGAAGAGACAGCTGCATTAAAAGACCAAATTTTCATTATTACACTTATGAAACTTAGACAGAACTACGCTAACCTTCATATTTCACAATTGTTTAGCGTTAGTGAAAGTACTATAACAAATATTATACAAACTTTTATTCATGTTTTACATAAGCCATACGCTTCTCTTTGAAAATGTTATGAAGGTTACATGCCCTTCTAGACATAAAAATAAACTATCAGCTCCATCATCATTTTTAAGATTTCCAAATTGCAGAATGATCATTGATTGTACAGATGACCAAATTGCTATTCCTAAAGAAATGGATAAACAACGGTTAACTTATTCTTCTTATAGGTCCATGAATTCTGTTAAAGCTCTTGTTGGTCTCAGTCCAAATGGTGTGATAAATTTTATTTCTAAACATGATCCAGGGTCTGTCTCGGATAAGGTCATTGTACAAAATTGTGGATTACTAAAACTTTTAATTTTAAGCCCTGGAGAATTAATTTTAGCAGATAAAGGTAATAAAGGTAAAACCCCATCCTGATTCAAGATATTTTACCTCAAGGAGTAACTGTAAATATCCCTCCCTTTTTACATAATAAATTTACTGAAAATGAGATTTTATTAACAAAAGAAATTGCTTCATGTAGAATTCATGTTGAGAGGGCTAATGAAAGACTGAAAAATGTTAACATCCTCTCATATATTCCAACCATGTTAAGAGAAACATCTGATATTATTTTTCAATTTGTTGCAGCACTTGTCAATCCCCAGTCTCCTCTTATTAAGGAGATTGCATTTTGTTAGCTTTGCCATTTATTTTGTACAACACACATATTTTGTTCATCATCATCAAATCACCATTCAAAATAATGGTTTTGTAGGTCCATACATGATTTTACATGATAAACATGACAAATTATGGCATTGTTGTATCAATGTATGTTCAATGTCATTAACATTGTTAAATAAAACCACACAAATTAGTTTTGGACTGAATCAACCCAAGGCATCATCAAGATAGATCTGTGGAAGTAAAAGAATAAAAGATTCAAATTTAGAGCTGCGACCATGCTCAATAGGCAAAAAACAAACAAACTAATAAAACGTCTGTTGTGGTCTTGTGGTATGACACTCGCTTTCAGATCAGAAGGTCCTGGGTTTGGGCCTCGCTCGGCACATAGTTGAGTCCTTGGAGAAGGCTCTTTACTCACAATCTCTCACCGTACTCAGGTGTCAAATGAGTACCTGGCGTTGTCTCTGTCCGAAAAAATTGTAATATCGCCCAACAGGCATCATGTCCCGTCTTACATGTTAAATGTTGCTGTTGGCCAGGGACCCCTTGTAAAGCACTTTGAGCACATTTAGTGGATATTACGCTGTATAAAAACTCAATTAAAAAAACAAATTAAGTGATTCTTTCATTCATCTTGCTTTGTTGATAAGGGGGAAACCCGAAACGTCCATTTTATCTGTTTTCGTATATTAAATTGAAGTTCACATTCAATTTCACAATGTTATTGATTTCTTCGAGTTTCAAGCAGCAACATTTACATTACACCTTAACCCAATAGGAAGTTTAGTTTACCGTGACTAACACTGGTCTAAATAAATCCTTTATTCATCCCATAGAGGAAATTTATCTCTAGGGTCTATTCCCAGGGAAGACTGGAATAACCACGGTGCAGCGCCGCAAATTGAGCTAGGGCGAGGTGACTTGCTCAAGGCCACACAGCGCAGCGGCGGGTGAACGAACTCGGTACCTTTCGGGTACGAAGCAAAAACCGTACCGCTGATCCACGCTGCCCCACATGAAGTATGATAAAATGTCTAGCGTGATTGGTGATTGTGATGCTCATATGAGTATTATAATAAAGGTTACAACACGATACTAAATAGTATGTAGTAGACTATAGTCAATAGCAACGAAAATTAGCGAAGCAAGACTAAGACCTCAAAGACTCAAAGTCCGTGGTCCATAAGATAAAAACACAATAATTCAATGACTCCCTCTCTCTCTCCCTAACTAAAATCGAACGTAAACAGTTAAATCTTTCCATTGGATATACTAAATCTGCCTAAACTCAAAGTAAACTGATTATTGTCCAACAGTAGTTTTACGGAGATGTGAGATTTTGAGAGTGAGAATGAGAAGACGAAATTACTTACCTTCACAGAATACTCTTTATTCTTCATGCTGGCTTGAACTTTGCCGAACATCAAGCCATCTGAGTAAGTGAAAGTCAAAACAGGACCTGACTGATGATGATTTTCACCTCGCGAGACACTTTTATGCTCATTGGAGAAATATTTCATAAGGGCGGTGATGGAAATAGAGTTCGTGTCAGCCATTTTTCTCGACTGTTTAGAGCCAGCCGGTTTGTTGCCATGCGTTGCTGCGCAGGATTACGTCACGACTTAGGAAGCCTATTAGTGTTGCTGAATTGATCGCACACAAGCAAGTGGTCTCACTCCTGATAGATTGACGAAAGAAGGCAACTTGTTCACAGTAACAAGATAAACAACTGCGCAGCAATTTTTCCACAGAAATGTTGGTATGGAAAAGAGCTCTATAATCGCCATGTTGTTCTTGGCTGCTGTACTGCTATAGATCGCTCATTTTCTGATCATCAGAGGATAAAGAGGCGTAACCCTCGTCTTTTTTCACTGCATCAAAACGAAGTGACTGTGCGGATTGACCCAGGAACTCTGTTCACTCCCCACTGGTGTCCACTTCTCATTGCCCCGTGTTCACCCCCCACTGGTGTCCATTTCTCATTGCCCCGTGTTCACTCCCCACTGGTGTCCATCTCCCATAGTCCTGTGTTCATTCTCACTGGTGACCACCTTCCCTAGACCCAGGTTCAATCCTCAGTTGTATCCACCTCTTATAGCCCTGGACTCACTCCCCACTGCTATCTACCTCCCAAAGTCCCATGTTCATTCCCCACTGGTATCCACTTCTTATAGTCCAGAGTTCACTCCCGACTGGTGTCCATATCCCGTTGTATCGTGTTCACACTCTTCTGGTGTCCAACTACAGTAGTCCCAGGTTCACTCCCCACTGCTGTTCATATCCTGTGGTTCCTCTTTTACTCCCTATTGTTGTCCACCTTCCATAGCCCCGGGTTCACTCCCCATTGGTGTCCATAGTCCCGAGTTCACTCCCCGTTGGTGTCCATCTTCCATAGACCCGGGTTCACTCCCCATAGGTGTCCACCTTTCAAAACCCCAGGTTCACTCTCCATTGGTGTCCATAGTCCCGGGTTCACTCCCCATTGGTGTCCATAGCCCCGGGTTCACTCCCCATTGGTGTCCACCTTCCATAGTCCCGGGTTCACTCCCCATTGGTGTCCATCTTCCATAGACCCGGGTTCACTCCCCATTGGTGTCCATAGCCCCGGGTTCACTCCCCATTGGTGTCCACCTTCCATAGTCCCGGGTTCACTCCCCATTGGTGTCCATCTTCCATAGACCCGGGTTCACTCCCCATTAGTGTCCACCTTCCAAAGCCCGGGTTCACCCCCATTGGTGTCCATCTTCCATAGCCCCGTGTTTACTCCCCATTGGTGTCCACCTTCCATAGCCCGGGTTCACCCCCATTGGTGTCCATCTTCCATAGCCCCGTGTTTACTCCCCATTGGTGTCCATAGCCTCAGGTTCACTCCACATTGATGTCCATCTTCCATAGCCCCGGGTTCACTCCCCACTGGAGTGAACAGGACCACGGGATATGGACACCAGTGGGAAATAAATACGGGGATATGGTTCAAGGTTCAAAAACGTTTATTTTAGGCAATTGCCAATGTAACTCATACAAGAATATATTTTTTTCAACAAATCAAATAAGTAAAATCAATAATAAAGCAAGGCAAACAACGAATATAATAATGTTAATAACAGTGATAATAATAATAATAATAATAATAATAATAATAATAATAATAATAATAATAAATAATAATAATAAATAATAACAATGACAATAATAATAATAATAATAATAATAATAATAATAATAATAATAATAATAATAATAATAATAATAATAATAATAATAATAATAATAATAATAATAATAATAATAATAATAACGATAATAAAAATAATGATAATTATAATGGTGGTAATAATTATGTAAAATCAATTAAAGATTTAATTAATAGTTTAGTTATTTAATAGATTTTTAGCTTGGTACAACTCAAATAATTCACGTCTTATTGATCAACATAAGATACGACATGACGACAATGATTTTTTACACTGTACAATGAGATTTGTTTACATAAGATTTATATAACCATGAAATATTCTAACAGCAAGAGTAATATTATTGCCGCTACAACTACTACCACAACTGCTACCACCAGTACATCTACTACTACTACTACTACTACTACTACCACCACTACTACTACTAACACCACTACAGCCACCACTACTATTACGTCTACTACATCTACAACTACTACTACAACCACTACTACCATCACTACTGCTACCACTACCAACACTACTACCACCACTACTACTACGACTATTACTACTACTACTACTACTACTACTACTACTACTACTACTACTACTACTACCCCCCCCCTGCTATCACTATCACTACTACTACTACTACTACCACTACTACTACCCCCCCCCCCCTCTGCTAACGCTACCACGACTGCTGCTGCTACTACTACTACTGCTACTACTTCTAACATCACCACCACTACTACTACTACTACTACTACTACTACTACTACTACTACTACTACTACTACTACTACCACTACTACTACTACTACTACTACTACTACTACTACTACCACTACCGTTGCTATTACTACTACCACCACCACTACTACCACCACTTCCACTAGCACCACCACTATTACCACTAATAATAATGCTAATAATAGCAACAATAACAAGAATAATAACAGAATCAATAATATCATTAACGCTATCACCACCGTTACTACCATCATCACCATCACTACCACCATCGTTATCATTATCATAATAAAAATAGCAATAATAACAATGCACAGTGAGAGTGAAAATCAACATCAACAGACAATACTAATGATGGCAACAACAACGGTTGTGTCTATGATCTTCATTGATTACCAATCATTATCTAATGTCACAAGATACTCATACATTACAAGTAGCGAAAAATAAGAATTATACATAAAGATACGTTAATTTAATATATTTCTCATATGCCTGTCAAGCTCAAGACATGCTCGATTATAATGACTGACAATCACACTACACGCCCTTCCTACACACATATGCACCCACCCACACAAATACACATACACACACACACATACATACACACATACACCCACACACACACACTGATCTACGAAATCACATGTACAACAAACAGTGAGAAAAAAGTTAATTCAAAGGATTCAATTATGGCTAATAGACTAAATATTCAAATAATATATGTCATAATCTTATACATTAATGCATACCACAATGAAAAAGAATAAATCAAATGTATTTTAATTCTCCAGTAGTACCAGGTGCCTAACTAACATTTTTTTCATATTCGATCAAAACTTTTCGACAAAAAATTCCAAATCTTCGCAATTCTGTCCCTGTGGAGTTATTTACAAATTGTATAAACTTGTACATATTGGGCTTTTCAATTAAATACTTAGGTAAATATTTTCCTCTGAAATAGTTATACCGTCTGCATTCACAGATTATGTGGTACTCATCTTCAATTGAGTTACAATTTATACAGAGCCTAGAAGGAAAATCAATTTTTGGTCTCTGCCATCTCCCCCTTTCGCACATAAAATTATGAGAACCTCATCTAATTTTTGTAATGGCGAATCGAATTACCTTTTCTTTAATCTCGAATATATAGCGTACAGAATTGTCATTGTCCAAATGTTTATAAAGTCTATGATCGCTAGTTGATCTTATCTCCTCTTTACATTTTTGTAAAAAATATCGCTAAGGCGTTGACTGAAAGTATGTAAAAACATATTCTCATTTTCAACGTGTTGATTAACCCAAACGTATCCAAAACCATATTTACACAACATTCCTCTTAGCAAAGTTACCCAGTTAGTACAAGAGATATGCTCTGTAGCCTGTGTAAATAATTTATTATAAATTATCTTGACTGGATTGTTTTCTTGTAGTTTTAAAATTTTAAACCAGTATTTAATTACTCTTATTAATCGCTGATTGATTAATGGGAATACTATTAATTCATGATATACGAAAGCTGACGGTGTAGATTTCCTTACCCCAGTATGGATTTTAAGAATCCTAAATGCATTTGTTCCATTTTTACCGCTTCACAATAGCCCCATATTTCGCACGAATTATTAAGTATTGGTGATATAAGAGTATTAAACAGATGGAGTTGGGTGGAAGGTGATAATTCCTGATATTGGTGGAGCAGAGAATATAAGTTAAACATTGCTCTACGACCTATGTCTACAAGGTTCTGTATTCCTTTCGTAAATCTTCCACTACTACCAAACATAAACCCCAGATATGAGATATGGACACCAGTGGGAAGTAAATACGGGGATATGAGATATGGACACCAGTGGGATATATATATATCTACTATTAAGACTAGATCTACACTAGAAGTATATATATATATATATATATATATATATATATATATATATATATATATATATATATATATATATATATATACACCGTGATATTTTATGTTATGATTTTGTTATACTGTGATTATGATTTTGTTTAATTTGACTGATGGATCGATACTTTTCCCTCCTTTTTGACAAATTGCCATTATCACCACTTATTATTATTATCATTATTATTGTTGTTGTTGTTGTTACTACTACTACTACTACTACTACTACTAATAATAATAATACTATTGAAAACCCGCAATAATAGTAAATAATACTATTTTTAAAATACTTAGATTTATCTACTTATTGATCCCAGATGATGTTCAACTGCAATTCCGGTGAGACAAGTATTTTAAGAGACGATTTGTTGGATTCAATAACACGGAAAAGCTCTGAATTTGGCTGAAATATATCGTGCCTTTATTTCTAACTCTGTCAAATCGGAACTCAGCTCTATGTCGCAATTCTGATAACATTAGGCGTTAAAATAGAAGGTGAAAACGGAAGAGGGTCCGGATTGGAACACTCCACCCTATGGCACGTCAGCCATGATATTCTATTAAAAGTAGTTTTTGGGTGGGGTCTTTGCCGTGGTAAGCAAGAGGTTACTTGTTGTGTCTTCTCTACCTCTATTTCTGTATTCAGGTTTGCTCTCTGTCTTTTTCTTGGAATTGGATTACTTGGGTGTTTTTTTTACGGGCCCTTGCCGGAGTCCATGGCGGATGGGGAAACAGTCCAATATATAGTGTTAGTTATGGGATGTG
>NW_027624321.1:0-8393 GCF_034508935.2 Berghia stephanieae | reverse complement strand
TTGCGCACAGCATCAATTGGTCAATTTAGTTCTGATGTCACGCCCGCCCAGCAACGGCGGCCATCGTGGTTCTAAACAAAGAAAATTAGGTACTTATTATTTTTCATGCTGACTAGAACTTTTTCACGTCTTGTGTTCAGAATGTGTAAAAGTCAAAACATGATCAGATTTAAAATGGGCTTTTTTTTTCCCTCTGGGTACGCTTTTATGCTCGTCGGAGAAATTTTTTCATAAGGGCGTCCCGCCATTGTTCCGATAGTTTAAAGACCCAGTTACTAAGTTACCATGCGTCATTACGAGGGAAGTGACGTTACGACTTTTTGAGCGTATTGTCGTCAGCTAAAAAAAAAATGGGAGGTCAATCATTTGCAATAAGAGGGTCGACATTTTCTCAACAAATTTTATGGGTTCATAACGTGGCCAAGGTGTTTGAATCAGTCCAAAAATGTGTTATTGGCATTTAAACAGCAAGGAAAAATGTTTTTATCATCATGCAGTTTGAGTTTTGTTTTGTGTGTGTGTCTATGGTGTGTGTGTTTGTTTGTGTGTATGTGTGTGGTATTCATTACATCATTGGAATATAAAAATTAAACTGAATGAAGCTTACCACTTATGTGAGAATTGTTCACCAATTTATTTTGTATTTTCAAACAGGCAAATTATGGCCCGCCCCAATGAGAATCCCTCAGCAAGGTGAAGGCCGTTGTATAAAGACCTTGACCTTACATCAACATTTAGAAACATTCGGGGAAGACGGCCCATCAGATTGTTGGAAGAAATCTCTAAAATGGGGATGATTACAAAGAATTTCATGTTTGACATTTAATAATAAAAACTGGGAAGACACTCGGTATTTTTTTAAGTGTTAGAAAGTTATTCCAATTCCGTACTTGGGGGTTGTATTGACCGACGTATTTGCATGTCTGATAAAACCCCAAATTATTATGGGCTTTTTGTTGTATGGAAATTGTCCCCAAATCAAAAGCACACCATTCCCCCTTTCAACAATGTTTAAACAAGCCTATAGTTGCGTTCAGTTATCAGACTTGCAAAAAAGTTCACTGAGGTATTAATACATTTATAGTCCACACTGGGACTTGCATTTAAGGTTTTCATTGAGGGGTGGTAATTGAATAGGATAAAATGCCAACAACTCACATTTCTAGTTTTCTTTTTTTTTTTGTATGCTGTTATGGTCCGATTTTTCTGTCTCTTTCAACGCCATGTCAGATTGCGTGTAAGGAAGTCTATTATTAACAGACGGACTAATTTTTAATCCGGATATTGTCGATTTTATGTGATATATCTATCCATCCAGAGGGAATTTTGTGTACCTGGGTCTAAGTTAGGTTTGGTGGAAAAAAATTTTTCATATATGCCAGCATCCTATCCAAAGAGTTGCTAGAAGTTTTCATTTCATGCTCAGTGACATAGAAGTCCGGGTTAACTCGGGTTTTTATGTGCATAAAAAATAAACCAAACAAGTGCAAATTAGAATATTGATGGTCGTCGGATCAAACCTCCGAAGTGCCGATTTTCACGATCGGCGGATCAAAACTCTGAAGCATACACCGAACTTTGCGCACCATTTGTTTTGGTCAGCAGTTTGTCTGACCCGCCCAAAATCAAATAAAACATGGTGCGCAAAGTTCGTAAGTAGGCTTCAGAGTTTAGATCCACCGATCGTAAAAATCGGGACTTTCAGAGGTTTAATCCGCCGATCATCGTTATGCCTTGAAATTCTTTCCTTGGGTGATTACAATATTTTGGGCTATTTTGTCAATAGGCTTCAACAGCCCTGACGTCACTTCCTCGTTAATGACGCATCGTGACTTAGTAACTGGCTCTAACTATCGGAACAATGGCGGACGCCCTTATGAAATTTTCTCCGACGAGCATAAAAGTTATCCAGAGGAGAAAAACATTATAAATATGATCATGTTTTGACTTTTATACATTCTGATCACATGACATATGAAAAGTTTCTAAGCCAGCATGAAGAATAAAAGTACCAATTTGTCTTTGTTAGAACCAGGCTGCTCGCCGTTGGTGGGCGACGTGACATCAGACTATTGAATCCAATTATGACATGAAAAGCACAAAGTGAGAAACGTTTCTTTTAAATGATACAAAATTATATTATTTAAAACGTGTCATTTGGTTATCTGTCTAATTTAAATTAAAAGTATTCTTTGAAATTTTGGTCCCTTTTAGGATATACATTACATGAGAATAAAATCGATCACAATATAAGAAAGTTCTCTCTATTATAAGAAATAAATGATCGCAGTATATTTTATCTGAAAACCCCCCCCCCCCCCCCCCCCCCACCATTTGTGTTTAATGGGGCTGATCTATAGTACCTTTCCATGTGCTCGAGGTCATTGGTCACATTGAAAATTGGGTCAAAGGGGACCCACATATGCATAGTGAAAAGTTTTCAGTTTTTGAAATATCTAACATCACGTTTGGTCGTTTTGTTCAGCTTGATACAGGGTTTTTTACAACTTTCAAAAACAAAGCATGGTTTTTATATTTGTTAAGAAATCCCCAATCGTTGGATAGCAACAAATCATGTGATTGATGACTTGATTGTAAAAAAATCCTAAATATAGATCGCTCCCATTGCACAAAAATATTTAAAGGTCATGTCCTAATGAAAAAGTTTTTATGGTACGACAGGTGCTAACAAAAAAGTAAAAAAGGTATACGAGAATGAAAGTTATCGAGCATGCTATAAGGGTTTACTTTAGCAATTCAGAAAAGTAAGTGGAGAGGCACTTTGTTAAAATAACAAAAGATTGATGGAAGTGAGTAGAAAAAGTGCCAGAAGAACAAAAGAGAAAAAAAAAACTTCGCGGAATAGGCTTGATCTATATAACTTTTCCCATGTGCTCGAGGTCATTGGTCACAGGGGAAATTTATGTGCTAAAAGGGTAAATCCACATAGTGAAAAGTGTTCACAGTTTTTTCAATATATAACATCACGTTTGGTCATTTTCGTTCAGCTTGACATTTATGGGTATGTTTACAATTTTCATAAACAATGGGGGCCCGTGTTTTACATCTCTGAAGAAATATCCAATCGTTGGATAGCAACAAATCATGTGTTGATGACTTTGTTGGACGAAAACATGAATATAGATCGCCCCCTTTGGGGCTTTAACCGTAGCCATCGTTAACATTATGTAGTCTGACACGAGAACCCCCTAGAACTAAAGTTTAACGTCATTTTCTAGCACGGCCTCGGGGTTTTTCGTTAGTAGAGCTCGGGGAAACAATGATTCATTGGTTAACTGTTGAATACAACTCACGATTTTTTTCTTTTGTGGCCAAAGACTTGTTCTTTTGATGTCATTTTATGGTCAGGGTCAGGCTATAGATAGGGATGCGCTTGGCTAAGAAGCTCACAACATTGCCATCCGGAAGTATAACGGACCAACACACAAAACTAGGTGTAACCTTAAACGTTTATAGATAGTATGCGCTTGGTAAGAAGCTCATAACATTGCCATCCGGAAGTATAACGGACCAACACACAAAAAATTTTGTCATGAACGTCAGGTTAAAACAGTTCAGTGAGTATTACTCATAAACGCGGATGGCAAAAAACAATAACAAAGACCTGAGTGACGTCATCTTCGAACTATCTATAGTCTGGTAAATATAGTTTAGTGAGAATTACTCATAAACGCGGATGGCAATAAAACAATAACAAAGACCCGAGTGACGTCACTGCATCTATCTATAACTTAACGATGGCTACACTTTAACCCCCGACCTTCCTGGTATGGACAACTCCATCTGGCCAGGGGGGGTAGTGAAACTGTCAGAGCTATTCACCCCTCGAAAAAAAATAAACATAGTCGTATCTAACTCTGTGTCTATCTTGAAAACCCCTCTCCCGGGCTTCTTGAGGTCCTACTCACTTCATTCTTTGAAGTTACCAACCGATGCTATAATCAAAGCCCAGTCGGCATAATTGTGGCATATCGTCTCAACGGTATTTCGTCAACGGGATTAAGTTTCTTTGTCACGATCTTGTGGACAGTGAGCACTATTCACTACTATAAAAATATGTTTTATCGAGGGTCTTACCTTTAAAATAATTAATTAAAATTGAGCTTTTAGCTCAATATCCACTAAATGTGCTTAAAGCGCTTTACAAGGGATCCCTGGTCAACAGCAAAAATTTAACATTTGGACGGTGGACAGAGACAAACGCTGTAAACGACCAAAGCACTCTTTTTTCACCTGATACGGTGAGAGAATGTGAGTAAAAAGCCTTTTCCAGGACTCAAATATGCGCCGAGCGAGGCTCCCAAACAGGACCTTCCGATCCGAAAGCGAGTGTCATACCCCTAGACCACATAGTCGCACAAATCATGAAAATGATAATAATACACAATGTGGCTTTTAAAAACATATGTACACAGATTTATCACAAGAAGCATCTTGAATTAAAATTTTCTTTTAGTATTCAGAAAAAAATGACGAGATTGGTTTTGTTTTATTTTCTAAAATTTTATTTCAATTTATAACATTTCTGAAGAAAGGCCTGTTTTGCCATTCTACCGATCCATTTGGGTCACAGTCTGGGACTTCATATATAGATGTCACTGGCCACAGTCGATGCGTGTATCCTATGGAGGGATTTTGTGAGAACTACTCATAACAATGGCTGACTAAAAACAATAAAAAAAGATGATTGCCGTTGATGTTCGTGTGTCCTATGGAGGGAGCATTGAAAGCCCTTGGCAAAGTTAATTACCGGCGTTCGTTTGTGGTGGGTTCAATGGAGGGCCCCGCCTTATGGAACGCTGCATAATAATCTACTAGTAAAATTGTAGATTTGTATTGTAATCTGTCAAAAAGAGACGTCCCCGAAAAGCAGTGCAAAACCGTGTAGTACTACAACCCCCTTGGTCGAATTGTGAATTAAATGAGTGATGAACTTCCCAGCTACCAATCACTTGGAATTTTTCAGCCTAACTGATCACACGCATTTTTGGTCTTTTGTATTTCAGTCGAGTTTTTAGTGCTACCCAACGAGCGAGCATAGGGATTTTTATCTTTATACAGATAGAAAGGGGCTTGGCCAAGGAGTTCACAACATGCCATCCGGAAGTATAACGGACCAACACACAAACTCTGTGTAACATGAACTTTTTTAGTCTGGTTAATACAGTTTAGTGAGAACAACTCACAAACGCGATGGCAAAAACAATAACAAAGGCCTGAGGGGACGTCATCTTCGAACCTATCTATAGATAGTATGCAGATGAGTCACTCAGGCCTTTGTTATTGTTTTTGCCATCCGCGTTTGTGAGTTGTTCTCACTAAACTGTATTAACCAGATATAAAAGTTCATGGTTACACAGGTTTGTGTGTTGGTCCGTTATACTTCGGATGGCAATGTTGTGAACTCCTTTGGCCAAGCGCATTCTATCTATATTTTGTCATTATTGCGACGATGTTATGGTGTCTATTTAGATAGTTCAGTTATTTCGATGGATTATATGGCATTTGTTGTAGAAATTTGTTTTTTGTGTATTCTTGTAGTCGACCATAGAGTTGGTAAGTTACCCATTACTTTAACGTTTGATAGTCGTTATACGTACGCGGCTTTCTGTTTTGCACTATGGTGGAGACCTGTTTATATAGGAGTTGGTGTACGGCCCTATCTGGGGTGGGGGTAGCTCAAATGGATTCCCAATCGACCAATGTTGTAGAATAACAAAACGAACTTCAACTTTGGTAAGTATCTTTTTATCTATCCATTCTACAACACAATTGGTCGAATTGTGAATTCTATGAGTGATGACAAGGCTAACAGCCCACGCACAGCCGAAACCGCAGATAGGCTGACCCCGGGCCCTATCAGCGGTTAGCTGAGTTGCGTCATGGCCTAACAAACACTACTCCCAACCCGTCATCCACCCCCAAAGTCTGACTCGTGCAAACTGAGTAAATCTGAAAATATGCAAGGAATTTGCCCAATGGAAACCGTACGGTGCTCTCATTGGCTAACCAACCAGCGGCCTCGATGAGAAAAATATCCGCCCTTAAGACATGGGTGGGAATCGCGTTACCATAGCAAACAAGCGGGTGATTCGTTTAATTCTATGGAAAAAATGTGATCTATTTATGAACATCTCTAAATAAATCGTTATTTTATTATTGACCGCTAGTTCTATATTAATAATAATAATATATATCCGTAAAAAGGTAAATGAATGTACGTAGTAGAACGCTGCACATCACGAGGTATAAAAGGGTTGGAGAGAGCGGGGAGGAGAGAGAGAGAGAGAGAGAGAGAGAGAGAGAGAGAGAGAGAGAGCGAGATAGATAGATAGAAAGAGAGGAGGGGGGGGGGAGGACATAGAAGAAAGGAGGAAAAAGAAAAGAATAATTGTATGTAAATCGAGCACAATACACCATGAAGGTGAAATAATATACAAGGGAAAG
This sequence comes from Berghia stephanieae, assembly GCF_034508935.2. Lineage (NCBI taxonomy): Eukaryota > Metazoa > Mollusca > Gastropoda > Nudibranchia > Aeolidiidae > Berghia > Berghia stephanieae. The sequence goes on along the minus strand of NW_027624321.1, from coordinate 1,925 downwards.
GGCATGGAGAGAGAGAGAGAGAGAGAGAGAGAGGAGAGAGAGAGAGAGAAAAAAGATGAGAGAGAGAGAGAGAGAGAGAGAAGAGGGGAGAGATAAAGAAAAGATTAATAATGTATTAAATCGAGCTCCGTCCACCCCTTTCACTTTCGCTTGTCTCGCTCACAATCAAAAGGGGGACTAGTTTAAATAGATAGTAGTCTGGCGTAGTTGCACACATATGTAGTAATGGCTTTAATGGCTTTTTATCGCTAGTGGTTTTTTTGATAGAAAGTAAGTATTATCCTTTGCGTTGTGTTGTAGATGTTAATAATGACGAAAGAGTTCCGGGGCCCGATGATGAAAACGAATGTACAAAATCAAGACATTAAAATAAAAGTCCAGATTCCAAGTTTCATTTCTTACGGGTTTTTTTTGTTGTGATAAATTCCAAATCCAAATCATGATTAATTCCAAATCCAATAAAGTGCATGGTATAATTCAATCAGTTTCATAAATTCCAAACCCGTAAAATCAGTCCAAATGTAAATCATTTTGCCTAAGTAACAATTTTCAATATGCGTGGAATAATTCTAGTCCGTAAAATATAGATTTAGTAGGACGCTATGAACGTGCAGCTCATCGTAAAGTTGAATCGTAGAATAATCTAGAAACACTATGTTTATCCCTTAAAAACAACACCTCCTACTCGTTTTGACAGTTCCCTGTCAGTCTACAATCCAACCCCTAAGAGTAAGACCAAATCATATTCAAACCTGAAACGTCAATTTCCACTAGTAATGTTAAACCCCCCCTTTTATGATATAACGTTATTTTGATAAATGCCCTTTTCACCTGTTCCCAAAATCCCTAAACCAATTTAATATGAAGTGAGTAGAAAAGTGCCCGAAAACAATAGAGAATAAAAATTTTTTTCGCGGCGGTGGTGGGGTTTGAACCTGCGACCTTATTGGTACGACAACTCGCCTGGCAGGTGAGAGCGTGGCTCTACCGTGTGAGCTATCCACGAACACAAAAATTCGTTTCAAACCCAAAGTCCATTTCTAGATCCTCTCTCACCCACTTCTTGAGATCGCCGATTCGTTCGCCACCATCGCGAAGTAATTTTGACCAAGGGAGTTAAGCTTAATAGCCAATATTCTCATCACAAACATATAAACATAGAAACGATTGAGACATTGAGTATGCTCCGGTGTATGGGGTGAATTTTTTTAAATTTAGAAAAGTGAGTGGAGCAGGCACTTATGTTGGTAACAACAAGATTGAATGAGTAGAAAAGTGCCCGAAGACAATAGAGAATAAAAATTTTTTTCGCGGCGGTGGTGGGGTTTGAACCTGCGACCTTATTGGTACGACAACTCCCCTGGCAGGTGAGAAACGTGGCTCTACCGTGTGAGCTTAAACCACGAAAACAAAAATATTCGTTTCAAACCCAAAGTCTTTCTAGATCCCTCTCTCACCCACTTCTTGAGATCGCCGATTCGTTCGCACCATCGCGAAGTAATTTTGCCAGCAGTTAAGCTTAATAGCCAATATTCTCATCACAAACATATAACATAGAAACGATTGAGACATTGAGTATGCTCCGGTGTATGGGGTGAATTTTTAATTCAGAAAAGTGAGTGGAGCGGCCTTTTTTGGTAAAACAAGATATGAAGTGAGTAGAAAAAGTGCCAGAAGACAATAAGAATAAAAATTTTTTTTTGCGGCGGGGGTGGGGTTTGACTGCACCCCTTTTGGAAAACAACTCCGCCTGGCAGGTGAGAGCGTGGGTCTACCGTGTGAGCTACCCCGAACACAAAAAAATCGTTTCAAACCCCAAAGTCTTTCTGTCCCCCTTCACCCACTTTTTGAATGCCGATTCGTTCGCCACCCTCGCAAGTAATTTTGACCAGCAGTTAAACTTAATAGCCTATATTCTCCAAAAA
>NW_027624320.1:0-8395 GCF_034508935.2 Berghia stephanieae | reverse complement strand
TCTTTTAAACATTTAAATTACATAAAATAAAATTCCTTTTTGTTCATCATATATGGGAAAATTGTCTCTAGGGTCATTCCAAGGAAGGAATTGAATAACCCAGGCGTCAGCCGCAATGCAGCGCCGCAATTTGACCTAGAGCGGGGTGACTTGCTCAAGGCCACACAGCGCAGCGGGTGTTCGAACTCGGTACCTTTGGGTACGAAGCAAAGACCGCACAACCTGTTCCACGCTGCTTCCATCAATCCCTTTCAAAGAAAATGAAATTACGGGTGAATAAGTCTAGAGAGTGCGGCTATGTGGACTGTGGTATGGCACTCGCTTTCGGATCGGAGGGGTCCTGGGTTCGAACTCGCTCGGCACATAGTTGAGTCCTTGGAAAAGGCTCTTTACTCACATTATCTCGCCGCACCCGGTGTAAACTGAGTACCTGGCCGTTAACAGCGTTGTCTATGTCGGAAAAAAAATTGTAATATCGCCTAACAGTCGTCAATTTTCCTTCTACATGTTACGTGTTGTGTTAGTCAGGGACTCTTTGCAAAGCACTTAGAGCACGTTTAGTGGATATTGCTCTATATAGAAGCTCAAGTTTAACGTTTAAGTCTGTTTTTCAAAACTGATAAAAATGAAAACATTGAAATCTCTGTTTGGCAAAAGGCATTGAAAAGTTTTCACAATATTATTATTAAGGGCTGAGTGGCTCAGCGGTACGATCTTTGCTTCGTACCCGAAAGGTACGAGTTCGATCACCCATGATGTGCTGTGTGGCCTCGATTAAGTCACTCGCCTAGCTCAATTTGCGGCGCTGCATTGCGGCTGACGCCTGTGTTATTCAGTCTTCCTTTGGAATAGACCTGGAGACAAATTCCCCAACGGGATGAATAAAGGAATTTTATTTTCATTTTTTAAAATTATTATATTATGTTCAAGCTGAAACTGTGACAAAATTTAAATAATTCCCCTTGGTTTTCATTTGAACTTGAAGACAGTATGTGTTGTATTCGGTGTTTTCCAGGGGTCCGGCGGCTCACCCCCCCCCCCCCCCCCTCCCCTGTCAAACCAGCAGTAATGGGTAGCTATGTCTGTTAGATCTAGCGGAAAGTACTTTGCGGTAGACCAGAGCTATCCAAAGGGTACCAGCAATTGATATTGTCCCTTTTTCACGCTATAGAAACCGGGGATAAACTCTGGCTCCATGGGTCTTTGGGCTCTGAATGACTCCATTTTTTAATTATTATGTTTTTTGTATGTATTTTCAAGGCTGATATACACCACTTGGTACCCCAACTGCCCTAATTTCCCAGTTTGTTTTACAATTTCCCCAGTATTTGTCATCCATGTTGCCCTTATGAATATTCGTTGTATATAAATTATAACATATATGGTATTATATTATTTGAACATTTTCTATGTTTATGTGTTTTATGTTTTAAAGTGTTTTACGGGACTTGGGACACATTTAAGTCATTTCAGCGCCAGTAAAAAGGAAGAAAATCGGATAGTAAAAAAAAAAAATCTAGATACACAATTAAAGAACACAAGAAAAGAAAGACAACGGGGAATGGTAAAATATATTCAATTCAATTCAATTCAAAAGTTTATTTTTAGGCAATTGCCAATATAACTCATAAAAGAATTAGACTATTTCCAATTAATAAATCAAGTAAGTAAAATCAATATGAGCAAGCTATGCTATTAATACTATGATTATAAAGCAGGTTTGAGGTCAGCCAAAAGTCTCATCCAGACACAAGCACGTGATCCCAGTAGGAGGATCACACTCAAATGCCCACGACATACATTCAAAAAAAATATCTTACAACAGAGAGATTATTTACAAGGAAAAACGTTATCCATACATTTGTCATTTGACTGCTTCCCTCCCAGCCAAGGTCTCTGACAAGGGTAAGGCAAAAACTAAGTAATCTCATTCCACGACAATGAAAGAAAGCTATTTGTTTGGGGTTTGTTTTTGTTTGTTTGTTTTTTTAGGGTTTTACGGCGCTTGCAACACCTCAAAGTCATACCAGCGCCAGTAGAAAGAAAGAAAATGGGGATAGTAGAACGTTTTTAGATTACAATTAAAGCACAAAAAATAGGTAAGACAAAGGGGAACTGGTTCAAAAAGGAAACAGATGTAGATTCAAAGAGCACACTATTAAAAGTACTTAGTTTGAGATCACCTATACTAAAGTCTCATCAAGACACAAGCACAGGTCCCCACAAAGAGGATACACTCAAATGTTTACATATATAATATATATGTAAAACTAATAATATATATATATATATATATATAATATATATATATATATATATATATTTTATATATATATATATAATATATATATATATATATATATATATCTATATATTTATATATTATATATATATATATATGTTACGGTGCATAACATGAGAGATGAATTACAGGACAAAAATATCATCACCCAAAACTAACTATACATTTGTCTGTTTCCCTCCCAGCTTGGGTATCCGGCCACGACCAGAACAAAAACCAAGTAATCTCATTCCAAAACAAAGACAGAAAGCATGCTGGAAAACAGATATAGGGGAATAGAAGACACAGTAAGTGCCTCCTGCCCACTGTGGGAGGTCAGGAACCCCACCCAGAGATATAGGGGAATAGAAGACACAGTAAGTGCCTCCCTGCCCACTGTGGGAGGTCAAGAACCCCACCCAGAGATATGGGGGAATAGAAGACACAGTAAGTGCCTCCCTGCCCACTGTGGGAGGTCAGGAACCCCACCAGAGATATAGGGGAATAGAAGACACAGTAAGTGCCTCCTGCCCACAATGGGAGGTCAGGAACCCACCCAGAGATATAGGGGAATAGAAGACACAGTAAGTGCCTCCCTGCCCACTATGGGAGGTCAGGAACCCCACCCGGGAAACCCTTTTTCAATTTACTTGAATAACGTTCTATTGACAGAAACGATTATTTCTGTGTCATTTTTCTCTGTAAATTTCAGTTTTTTAATGAGTCATCGACGATGTCAAATGATTACAGCGATTGTTTGAAGTTGTAAAAAGCGAGGCATAGAAGACGGAAAATTTTGGATTAAAAAAAAGAAAACGGAGAAGAAAACACGTAAAGAATTAATGATGGGACAATGAAGGAAATTGTGTGACAGTGGGGCATCGTTCTTTTTCTCTCGCCTCTCTCTCTCTCTCTCGCCCTCTCTCTCTCTCTCTCTCTCTCTCTCTCTCTCTCTTCTCTCTCTCTCTCTCTTTCTCTCTCTCTCTGTCTATCTATCTTTCTCTTCTCTCTGTCTCTTTATCTCTATCTATCTATCTTACTGCCATCTTTCTTTCTCTCTAACCATTTCTATATCTCTCTATCCACAACATTTTCTCTCTATCTATTTCTCTCTTTGTGTATGTGTGCTTGTGTGAGGTGGTCTGAGAATGTGTGTTTGTGTGTGTGTCCTTGTCTGTTTGTTTGTTTGTTTTTAAGGTTTTACGGCGCTTGCGACAATTTGGATCAGATCAACACCAGTAAAAAGGAAGATAATGGGATAGAAAAAAAACCACCCAAGAAAAGGTAAGACAAAGCGGAAATAGTTCAAATAGGAAACATATGTTGATTCCAAGAGCACAGTATCAAAGTACTTATTTGAGATCACCTAAAAGTCTCATTCAGACACAAGCACAGGTCCCACTAAGAGGAATGCACTCAAATGTTGACATATATAATATGTAAACAAAACATAATATACGTGCATAACAGAGAGATGATTTACAAGGGGAAAAAAATATCATCTCTCAAAACTAACTATAAATTTGACTGTTTCCCCCAGCCGAGTGCCGGCCAGGGCCAGACAAAACCAAGTAATCTCATTCCAAGACAAAGACAGAAAGCAAATTAATTGGAAAAACAGATATAGGGGGATAGAAGACACAGTATGTACCTCCTGACCACTATGGGAAGTCAGGAACTCCACCAGAGATAAAGGAAATAGAAGAAACATTAAGTACCTCCCGGCTAACTATGGGAGGTCAGAAACCCAACCAGTACTTGTCTGTTTGTGTCAGACACAAAGTGTCGTCCCAGCTATGACCTACTTTTGGCTGTAGCCTTCGTAAACTCATTGGCTGCCATCCACTAGAAATACATGACAGCACAAAGCCACGATCACCAAAGAAAGTGGAAGGAGTTGTAGTTAGTGGAACCAGAGAAAATAAAATAAAATATTAGAAATGGAATCATTTTATACACACGCAAATAATATATATATAAAACAAAAAACAAAACACAAGTAAGAGAAAATCCCTTAGATACAAAATTAAATTAATAATACAACATCATAAAGTCTACATCAAATCATTTAATATAACTGAATGAAAAAACAATAGTCTCTGACTGTGGAAAGCACCATTAACGGTAAGCACACCAAACCTTGATAAACAAAGCACCACTTCATCAAAACATGCGATTGTTGCTAAAACAAAAACAAACGATTGTATAGAATGGATAAAAGGGAACAACACGGTCATAGCTGTTGGAATGCATTACAATGTAGGAAAGAAAAAAGGAACATTTTAAAAACCTAATAATATATTAATAATAATAATAAAATAATAATAATAATAATAATAATAATAATATAATAATATAATAATAATATATATAATAATAATAATAATAATAATAAATAATTAATAATAATAATATAATATAATAATAATAATAATAATATAATTAATTAATAAATAAATGATAATAATAATAATAATAATAAAAATAATAATAATAATATAATAATAATAATAATTAATAATATATAATAAAAATAATAATAATATTACATAGTATTTCTATCACTCATTTCCATCACTTTGTGATGCTCATTGCACATTACAACTAAACCGCTTTCGGATCGGAAGGTCCTGGGTTCGAGCCTCGCGCTCTGCGCATAGTTGAGTCCTTGGAAAAGGCTCTTTACTCACATTCTCTCACCGTACTCAGGTGTAAAATGAGTACCTGGTCGTTAACAGCGTTGTCTTTGTCCGAAAATTGTAATATCGCCTAACAGGCGTCATGTCCCTCTCAATGTTAAATGTTGCTGTTGACCAGGGACCCCTTGTAAAGCGCTTTGAGCACATTTAGTGGATATTGTGCTATGTAAAAGCTCAATTTAAAAAAAAATAAATTTTTTTTTAAATATACAAAAGTTACATATTAACATATAAAACGTTACCAAAATGATTAACAACGCAGCAGTGTGTTTAATATCATATCAATATCATGAAATGTAATGGTAAAAAGGTAGTGCTTAACAATGGTTTAAAACTATCTATAGATTTTGCTTCTCTTATCCTCTGGGCAGGTCAATCCACACAAGGGCCCAGTCTGGTAAAGGAATGGCCACCATTAAATTTATGATCAAAAGTATTTCTAAGAGTAAGCTTCGTTTTGCAGTAGACGATCGTACATTCCTATATATTTTTTAATGGCATCAAGCAAATTTTTTAAAACAAATAAATAGGGATATTCATCGCTTCGATTACAAATATGAAAATACAACAAGGCGTCAAAGGAAATTCAAAAATTACAAAAGATAAACACCCCCCACCCCCCCCCCCCCCCCAAAAAAAAAAAAAAAATAGAGGAGACCAATCACAATCGAAAAATCCAAAATTTAAACACTTAAATCAGAGCAACTCTCGGTTAGCCCTGTAACATGTTCATTCCATTTCCCTGAGATCAAGCTAAAATAACCAATGAATTAATTAAATATAATTATACAAAATACATTATTCTCCCTCTCTGATTTAGGGGGAAAAGCTGATTTTAGATAGCGTAATAGTAAAAACATTACAAGGTGTTACAATTATATTAAATTTTGTCTTAAAAGTCGTTTCTGTATTGCATTTTCTTAGAGAAATTGGAAGAGAGTTCTGACAGAACACGCAATCACCAATCAGAAAACTTTTGGAACTTTTATGGGAACAGTAAAAAGGGGATGATCACTAGATCTTAAAGTTCTGGAAGGAGAGTCCTACAATGTACGCATAATATGAAGAAGCAGTTTTGTTGTACATTTAAAGCAAAGGACAGCAATTTTGTATTTGAGTCATAATTCAACAGGTGGCCGGTGAAGTGACAAAAAACATGGCTGTGATATCATATGATCTCTTTCCTTTTTTCTAGAATGATCCTAGCAAATTGTGGATGCGTTCATGGAAATAATTTGGAACATTATAAAAAAGAGAATTAGAGAAAATTATCCAACAAAATATAAATTTTGAAACAAAGTTTTTTACGGCAGTACTTTTTTTTTAAAATTATAATTGTGAAAACGTTCTTTATCAAAAATACAGTGTTTGACATAGGGTGTAGGGGTATTTTCCATGGATAAGTCATTTTGACAAAAGATACCATGCAAACGTTTCTAGCATTTTTGTGTGAAATAAACCATTTCCTTGTTAATCAAAATTAAGTTGTTTTGATCGAGGTTGTGAGGGTTTCTTTTATTACAGGTAAGGACTTGAGTTGTTTTTTTTTATCATTTAATTTTAATTTATTCACAGACTCAGGTCTTGAAAATTTCAATACAAGCAAAATCCATAATTTTGCAAGCTGAAACAGGAAAATTTGCAAAATTTGCGTTAATTTTCCTAAAACCCATAATTCGTTCATGAAAGAGAAAGGTTATTTGTTTGTTTTTAAGGGTTTCACGGCGATTGCAAAAATGTAAAGCATATCAGCACCAGTAAAAAAGAAGAAATTGGGATAGTAAAAAAGAAAACTATTTTTGATTAATTATCTTTCACGTTCTACACGAGCTGTCAAATTAAAGGAAATTATTTTTATTAAAATCAATTTTTTTTGTCTTTTAAAAAAATTTTTATTATCGTTTTTTGTTTTTTGGTTTGCTTTTCTTTGAAATATTTGGAAAATTTGAAATATTTTGAAATTTGAAATAAATTGCCAAAAATTGAAAAAATTTGAAAAATTTGGAAAAAATTTCCAAACAAATTGCAGGTTTCACGGCCACAATGCAGATCAGTACTATTTTGCACTTTTTTGCGGCCACGATGCCGGAAAGCTGTTCCATCTCCTGGCATCTTACTGGTCATTGAAGGACAACCAAGACCCATAGACCAGCGCTACCAAACAACTCCACTGATGTCTTCCTGACACCTACATAATAATCTTTGATTCCTTTCTTCCTCTCATACGACAGCTGGCCCGTGAAAAGGTACCGAGTTGAGATGACAAAGCACGACAAACAACACATTCAGAATAAGACCTGCAAAAGTATGAGCTGTTAATATAAACTCGTTGATTGAGTAGAACCCGAGCATCAACCCGACATGTGGTGCAATGAGCCCAGGAATTATGGTCCAGGTGAAGCCACCTTTCAAATCAATGAAAAACTGCGTTGTAGATGTTGCAGTAAAAAGCAGCAAAGGTCATGTACACCACCATGGAAAAGAAGTAGCGATGATTAAGTAGCCGAACACAGTATCAGAGAAAAAACAGTGGTGGTCGCGTTTTGAGGATGCATTCCTGACAGATCTTACAATGATGTGAGCGAGGGGGACGCTGATTTGACACTTGTCACAGAAAACCACCCCGTCCCTGGAGACGAGGTAACCTGCTTGCAATGTGTGTCTGTTGTGATCATCATAAACATGTTTGTGTAGATGTTCAAGGCACAGAAGCTGGCGATGATGGTGTTGTAGCGTCATGGTGTTATTCCAGGAGCTATGATAGTGAGGTGACACGATGAACATCTCGAAGTAGAGAAGCCACAAACCTCCAAACCAAAAGAAAAAAACAAGGCCCATTCATAGTGCTTTCTTGGAAGGTGAATCATTTCTGTTGAGTAAAACTGCCTGAAATGAACAGGAAAGGGAAGAATGACTAGGGTGTGAATATTGACATTTGCCTATTTATTCTTAATATGTGAAACTCAAATTTAAAAAACAAACAAAAAAAAAAAAAAATTATATTCCTGAACAGGTGGTAATAGTTTTCTTGTGTTTTTTAAAATATTACTATCAACATTATTGTCTTTATTATTTATTATTATTATTATTATTATTATTAATTATTATTATTATTATTATTATTTATTATTATTATATATTATTATTTATTATTATTATTATTATTATCATCTTTTAATGATTATATTATTATTTATTATTATATTATTATTATTATTATTATTATTATTATTATTTATTATTATTATTATTATTATTATTATTATTATATTATTATTTTATTATTATTATTGTTATTATTATTATTATTATTATTATTATTATTAATTATTATATTATATTTTTATTATTATATTATTATTATTATTATATTTTTATTATTATTATTATTATTATTATTTTATTATTATTTATT
>NW_027624319.1:0-8399 GCF_034508935.2 Berghia stephanieae | reverse complement strand
CCACCAATTTTTGTTTTTGATTTTTGCCACCCGCGTTTATGAGTAATTCTCACTAAAAGGTATTAACCAGACTATAGATAGTATGCGCTGGCTTAGAAGCTCATAACATTGCCACCCGGAAGTATAACGGATCAACACACAAAACTGTGTGTGTCGAACGTTTATAGTCGGGTTAATACAGTTTAGTGAGCATTACTCATAAACGCGGATGGCAAAAAACAATAACGAAGACCTGAGTGACGTCATCTTCGAACTATCTATAAAGTTCAAGGTTACACATTTTTTTTGTTTGTTGGTCCGTTTAACTCCGAGTTGCAATCTTGTGAGCTTTTAGCCAAGCGAATACTAGATATAATATTTTTAAATTTTAAACTGGCAATAGTAATTAGTAATTCGACTCGCCCTGACTTTTTCAAAACGAGGTAAAACCAATAAGATCACATCGTGCATAAATATAATCTGAAAAGGTCAAGGGTCACTATTTGCTTGATGTTATTAAACTCTTTATGAGCTATTTAGTACGAAAATAATAAATAAAATTTTACATTACACATGATAATTTGTTGTTAAAAAACTAGACTAGTGGCAAAATAATTTAAAACTTGACTTTTAGACATTTTTCCCGATTATTCAATTTAGGATTTGTCTGGGGTTTTTAAAGAATTTTTTTGTTTTGTGTGTGTGTGTGTCTGGTTGTTTTGTTTTTTTAAAGAGAATAATATCGCGCCCTTTTTTGGTCTTGTGGTATAACACTCGCTTTCTAATCGGAAGGTCTTGGGTTCGAGCCTCTCTCGGCGCATACTTGAGCCCTTGGAGAAGGCTCTTTACTCACATTCCTCTCACCACACTCAGGTATAAAGTGAGTACCTGGCCGTTAACAGCGTTGTCCCTGTCTGTAAAAAATTGTAACATCGCCATGTCTCGTTCTAAATGTTAAATGTGCTGTTGGCCAGGGCCCCTTGTAAAGCGCTTTGAACACATTTAGTGGATATTGCGCTATATAAAAGCTCATTTAAGGGTGCATCTTTTAGTCTGAACTGTTTTAAAATATAATATTTAATTTACTATTTTAATAGCTCAAATAGATCGACAGTATTCGTTGGCTATTTCAATGTTCAGTTCAAGTTCCAAGTTCAACGTATTTATAAAAAATTTATGAAATTAAGGAGCAGGCCAGTGGAAGATAAAGATCTGAACAAGTGTGTATGAAAGGTGCCAGACAAAGCAAGAAATAAAAATAGAAGGAAAAAAAAATCAAAAAAACCCGTCTATCTCGACTGGGGATCGAACCTCAGACCTTCTGATTACCGACTGATTTTTTGGGATGGTTTTTTCCTTCTATTTGTCTTTCTTGGTTTGTCTTTGTCTCTCTCTCTCTCTCTCTCTCTCTCTTATATTATATATATATATATATATATATATTTTAATATAATAATATATATATATATATATATATATATAGAGAGAGAGAGAGAGAGAGAGAGAGAGAGAGAGAGTAGAATAATCCAAAACATCCTGGCACTTGTTGGGGGGCTAGCGGGGTGGAAAATGAATTTTAAAGAGAAGAAAAACACACATGAGAGAAAGATCCTTATCTATGGCCCACTTTTTAGTTCGATCACATTATCCTCCTCATCTGTTATCTCCCTTTAATTTTTCTTTCGTTTTCTTCTTCTTCTATCCTTACTTTTCATATATTTATTTTATAACTATGTTGGGGTTTTTTTTTTTTTTTTGGTTATATAACTCCGTCTGACGTAGAAAATAGATGGTTGATATCAAAACCTATTTATAAAAGGCCAATGGATTAGAGCTATTGTGAATTGTAATTCCAGCAGGTAAAGTCACCACCGCATCAACAGTGGTACCACTACTACTACGTGTTTAGGTGAAAAAGGGAATATAGATAAAAGAAGTTGTGGTTAACTAACTCACCCAGCTGTGCCGCCCATGATTTAACGTGCTGATTGTCCAAAAATAAAGATGTGAAAAAGTGTGTAGAAACAAACGTGCCAGACAAAGCGAAAACAGAAAAAAGAAAAGAAAAAAAAATAAATACATCCAAAAAAAATAAAAAATAAAAGAAATCAGTCTTCCTCGACTCTTTCTCTCTCTCTCTCTCTCTCTCTCTCTCTCCTCTCTCTCTCTCTCTTCTCTCTCTCTCTCTCTTTTATCTATCTATCTCTCTCTCTCTTGTATGTGTGTGTGGGGGGGGGGGGGGGGGGGGGGGGGGGGAATGATTTATAAAATGTCTTCTTTGAAGTACCGATCGACAAAATGGGTCCTTTTGAATCAGTGTCAAATCTCGATAAAAAAAAAGAGATAATTCAGGCTTCACCCGTAGTTCAGAGCCTAAAAGTAAGCTCTAGGGAGTAAAGTTTTTTGTCCAAGAAAAACACAAGATACTAAAACATGACTCGAAAAAATATCCTCCTTGGGGTAATGGAAATGCCTTATCCATCTGGCCATCTGGCAATTAAACTTAACCCCTCATGCAGGCGAATTGAGTTCAAAAATTGAGGACAGCGTGGTATAGTGGTATATCCTTTGCTTCGTACCGAGCTCAACTACCGTGTAACGCTGCGTGGACTTGAGCAAAGCGACTCGCTCTATCTTACTTTGTGGCGCTGCACTGCGGCTGAAGCCTGGGTTACTCCAGTCTTCCTTGGAATAGACAAAAAATACATTTTCCCCGTTGGGATGAAATGAAGGGGAATTTTTTAAATCTTTTTTCCCTTTAATTATTTTTTAAAATATTTTAATGAACATATATATAGAGCAATATCCACTAAACGTGCTCAAGCGCTTTACATAGATCCCTAGCCGACAGCAACACTTAACATGTAGGGGGAGACATGGCGCCTGTCAGACGATATTTAAATTTCATTTTATTTCCTACAGAGTAAAAGCCACCAACTGCCAGATACTCATTTTACAACCCAGTCTGAGGAGAGAATGTGAGTAAAGAGGCCTTTTCCAGGATCAACTATATGCCGCTCAGAGCGGCGGACTCGAACCCTGGACCTTCCGATCCAAAGACGAGTGCCATACCATTCACTAGACCCCATAACCGCACAAAAGAAGAATTTGATTGAAGCAATTTGTTTCATAGGGGAAAAACGGATACCGGGAAATAAAGAGCATAATACAAGTGACGGCAATTTTGTGGAAAACGAGTCAATCTGTGTCTAGATCCTTGGAATTCTGTGGGTTTTTTTAAAAAAATGTTTTTACAAGTGTCTACAAGTTTCCCGGAGTTTTAAAAGGATTTTAAAATTGGGAAACGATTCTAGAGTGGTTAACCATTAATCGCAGGGTTAACCCTTTCAGCAGCGGCGTGTCTGAATATCTTCCGAACTATTTATGTTTTATTTATTTATTTATTTATTCATGTATTTATATTTTATCGATTCATTTATTTATGTATTTATTTATTTATTTATTTATTTTTTTATTTATGTGTGGGTTGTTTTCAGATGAGGTATCGTATGGCATCGTTACGTTTTTAAAAGCTAATAATATGTTTTAAAAAACCCTTTAAGTGCTCTTTGTTTTGTTTTGTTTTTTTTTTTAAAAAAAATAATTCCAGTTTTTCAAATTATATAAACAACCTTCATTACTGTCTAATTTGACAATTTTGAGTAATGTAATTACTATTCCAAATTATTGAATATCTAATACACAAATCAGTGTCATAGTCAATATTCGTAGTAGATATAGGCTATTCGTTTGAAATGTCCAACTTAACCCTCTCCTTTCCACTATAGGAAAATCTCACATACGTTTACGATACAACCAACATTATTCTTATTCCAATTTCTTTTTTACATCATGAAATTGAACAGTGTGTTGTGAGCATGTTTTACTAAAGAAATATTATGGCAAGAACTTACTGCTATTGTGTTTGAGTGAAAAAAAATCTATTTTTGTGTTAGTTGGATGTGACGTTTTTGGGTAAAATCCTGAAAATGGCTGGGAAGGAGAGGGTTAATGCGTTCGCGAGTTTCAATTAAGTAATTATAAAAAAATGAAATAGATAATATCCAATGTCATCATGTTACATTATTCAAGTGTGTAGGGGCCATGTGCTTCTCGGGGAAATTTAAAATAGTGTGATTGTCAGACAGAAATATTAATGTTAAATTGAATGTAAGCTTCAATTAATTACAAAAACAGCCCTTTACAATTCATATTCACATTATTATTTAGTTCCCCGGCTTCGAGCAGCAACATTTTACATTGATTGTCAGACAGGGAACCAAAGTTGATCATTGACAATTTGGCAGGTTAGTTAGTTAGTAGATTTTTACTTTGATTGGTCACAGTTGTTGTTTTTTTTGTTGTTTTTGTTTTTATTTCAATGTGAAGTGGTTGTTGTTGTTGTTATTGTAGTTGTTATTGTTCTTTTTGGGATGTTGTTATTATTGCTGTTGTCATTGTTGTTGTTGTTGTTGCTGTTGTTTTTATTGTTGTTGTTATTGTTGTTGTTGTTGCTGTTGTTATTATTATTGTTGTTATTTTGTTGTTATTGGGTTGTTGGTTTTGTTATTTTTGTTGTGTTAATGTCATTTTATTATTGTTGTTATCGTTGATGATGGTGATGATGATGATGATGATGATGATATATCGGGAGTGCTATATTAATGAAGGGAGTGTGAAGGGGATAAGAAAGTTTTAAAAGTGGGGAATGTTATCTACTCGATACTCAAAAAACCGCCGTATTTTGGGAAAAAACTCATATTTAAAATTTGGCCAGAAAACTCGTCCATCAAGTATCGATCGATTTAAATGACCCTTATATCTACAAAAAACCCCTCAAACCTGGGACTTCGCGAAGTCCCAGGTTTGAGGTTTTTTTGCCAAGATGAGGGTCATTTAATCGATCGATATTTGAAGGACGAGTTTTCTGGGCCAATTTTAAATATGGGTTTTTCCAGAGTACGTCTGTATAGTGAATATCCAGATTTACCTTAAGGCTTAATTCCTTTTTTTAGAATGGGCCGAGATGATCCATCCACGAGATCCAATACCCTCTTTGTATCCAGACAGGATTATCGAGAAGAAGATAATCGACAGCATGAGTGGTTACTTTTTTTCTTCCTTTTTTTTAATGGTGTTGTTATTGTTTTTTTCTTTTTATTATTGCTGTCTTTGAAGTTTGTTTTGGTGTCGTCGTTGTTGTGCTAGTTGTTGAAGTTGTTGTTGTTGTTTTTGAAGTTTTGTTGTCGTTGTTTTGAAGTTGTTATTGTTGTCGTTGTTTTTTGAAGTTGTTTTTGGGTTGCCCGTTTTTTTTGAAGTTGTTTTTGTTGTCGTTGTTGTTGTTTTGTTGTTGTTGTTGTTGTTGTTATTATTTTTGTTGTGTTTGTTGTTGTTTTGTTGTTGTTTCAGTTATCGTTTCAATCGTTTTACCAATTTTTAAAAATATGTATGTTTTTTTTTATTGTTTAGTTATCTGAAGAAGGGATTTGTTTCCGGAACGATCCATATTCAATATTTTGATCGTTGTGTGAATGTGCTATATCATTTTTGTCCAATGGTTTAGAATGAAATTGACGTCACTCAGGTCTTTGTTATTGTGTTTTTTCCATCCACGTTTATGAGTAATAAACCAGACTATAAAGCTCAGGCAAAACACAGTTTTGTGTGTTGGGCCGTTATATTTCCGGATGGCAATGTTGTGGCCTTCTTTGCCAAGCGCATACTGTCTATACTTTTTACAGTCCTCCACAGCTTCTAGCAGCTTAATTTTATTTTAATTAAAAAAGTGGTGTTTATCAAGTAGGGAATTTAAACCCAAAATACCGGGCCCATACTCAGTCCAGTGAGTATCAATCACTTTTAGCTTACGGCTATCATTTCTTGTTTGCCCTCTGAAGGGGGTGACGATCTCAGATTTAATAACTTGAGACAGATTCCCCTACTGAATTAGATATTATGGTGTAGTTTAGCAATACACGAATTTTTATTATGTCATCAATGTCCCCAGTGCGGCTGTGTGGTTTTGTGGTATGACACCCCGATTTCGGATCGGAAGGTCCTGGGTTCGAGCCTCGCTCGGCGCATAGTTCCGTCCTTGGAAAAGGCTCTTACTCACATTCTCTCACAAACTCAGGTGTAAATTGAGTACCTGGCCGTTAACAGCGTTGTCTCTGTCCGAAAAAAAATTGTAATATCACCTAACAGGCGTTAAGTCCGTCCTAAATGTTAAATGTACTGTTGGTCAGGAAACCCCACTTGTAAAACGTTTTGAGCACGTTTAGTGGATATTGCCTAATATAAAGCTCATTTTTAAAAATGTTTTTTTTTTCAAAACGATATTATACCAAGAAAATAGCTCTCTTGTCTTTTAAATTTTTATTTTGTTTTTTATTTGGGTGTTTTTCCCCCTTCTATCATTTTTTTTTTTTCTTCTTTTTTTCGTTTGTCTTTCTTTGGATTTCTTGTTTGTATCTGAAGGAGGTGACGATCTAAAAATTCCAATAACTTGGGACACATCCGTACTGAATTATATGTTATGGTGTATTATAAATAATACACGTATTTTATTAATCATCAATATCCTCAAAACGATATTATACCAAAGGTGTGTAGGGTAACGTAGTTACCAAGTGCTCTCACTTCTTTAACCGCAATGCTATTGTCGCGTGCCAGGGGAGACAGCGAGGTGGTGTGCTCCCCGTGTATCAATGCGCGCTAGGCTTACTGATACAATGAAGAAAATACGAGTAGAAGACGGAAGATGCTTGGCTTTACCAAAAGCAGGGAAATGAGAGCTTTGGTAACATAACAATCGTTACCTACACGCTCTTTGATTATACGAAGAAAACTCTCTTCTTGTTTTTTTCAAAAAGAAACTCAAACTCATCCCTTTAAATATTGAACGATTCAAATAACCCACATCTTGTCAAAAAACTCTCAAATCCGGACTTCCTTAAATGCCTTCCTTGAGAGTTTGAGGTTTTTTGACAAGAGGGTCATTTTAGGCGATAGATATTAATTTGAGGTCGAGTTTTCTAGCCATTTTTAAATGTGATTAAAAAAAAAATTAGCATTGATAATGTACAATTCATTACACATGCTCAAACGCTTTACAATATAACAAGCAGCAACACTTAACGTGTAAGACAAAACATGACGTCTATTATGGGATATTACAATTTTTTTCCGACAGAAACAATGCTGTTATAGGCCAGGAAACTCATTTACACCTGAGACGGTGAAATAAGGTAAGTAAAGAGCTTGTTTCCGAAGACTATCTAGCTATCGGTCGCTCAGAGCCGGACTCGAACCCGGGTATTTCGACCCAAATGCGAGTGTCATTATCACAAGAAGAAATTTTCATTTGGATACATGCTTATTTTATTTATACTCTTATTTTTTTTTCTTTATTTGCTAGTTTTGTTTTGTTTTTGTTTTGGGTTTTTGTTTTGTTTTATGTTTGTTTTATATGCTTTTAAGGGTATTTTTTGTGTTTTGTTTTTAATATGTTTGCACTTATCTAGAATACCGTTCCAGACTAGAGGCAGTGGTGCGTGGCATGCAAGTCCCCGGTGTCTGAATATCACAAAGTTTATATTTATTATCTATCTATATATATATATCCTTATTTTACACGATCAGGATTTCTTTCCTTTAATTTCCTCGTGTTATTCTAGGAAAATAAACAATGAATATCGTGCACCAGGTTGCTTTAGGCATTCAGTAAAAGACACGAAAGATTGGTTTGTTTTGTTTTGTTTTGGTTTGTTTTGGTTTTTGGGTTTTTTGTTTTGTTTTGTTTGTTTTTTGTTGTTGTTGTTTTTTGGGTTTTTTTTCTTTTTGGGATGTTTTTTACTTTAAATGATCACGATTCATTAAAAGCAGTCTATTTTAGCATAACCGAATCCCTGATAATAATAACATATATTATTTCTATAGCGCCAAAGCACCCCCATAAAAGTGCTCTGTAGCGCTTTACAATTAGCTCAAACGCACATTACAGACACCCCACACACACACACAACACACACACACAACACAAAAAATATATAAATAAATATATATATTATATATATATATATCTCCCCCCTCTCTCTCTCTCTCTCTCTCTCTCCTCTCTCTCTCTCTCTCTCTCTCTCTCTCTAACATACATAATGCATACACAAAAACACAGACACATACACACAAACATTCCATCAGTCTCTCTCTCTCTCTCTCCTCTCCCCTCTCCTCTCACACACACACACAACACATACACACACAAACACACACACACAAAATACATAGAGCCCCACACATATGTATTTATATATAATATTGAAATCCTTTCCGGAGAATTGGTTTCCCCGGGCGTCACTTTTATGCTAAAAAAAAAAAAAATAAAACTCAATCTTTCCATTTTTTAAAAAACTTTCCCTTCA
>NW_027624318.1:0-8414 GCF_034508935.2 Berghia stephanieae | reverse complement strand
GTCATCAATGGTTGAAATCAAGGGGCACAGTATTTATAAAAACCCTTTAATTAATTTTTTTTAAGTCGCATTGGCTGGGTGAAATTAGTTTAAGGAAACCGTTTTTGAGGTTAAAAGTTTGAAGAAGGAATGGAATGATAACAAAAAACAGTAAGGAAAAGAGTTGGAACATTCGAATGAGATCGAGGAAACCGTGTGATGGAGGAACTGTGCTGGAGTGTATTTTACCTAAACGTATAACATTTAAACTGACCTGTTCTCTTTCGTTACATTCATGTATACCAGCATTCCTCTCTGTGTCCCCTCCCATCCCACCCTCTCTCTCTCTTTTTAATTTGCACACGCACACACACACACACACACACACAAACACACACACACACATACACAACCACACTTGACACACAGAGATAGAGAGAGAGAGAGAGAGAGAGAGAGAGAGAGAGAGAGAGAGAGAGAGAGAGAGAGAGAGAGTAGGGGTGGGATGGGAAAAACTACGAATGCTAACCAGTAGATATTTGTCCAATGGATTAGTGACACCCTGCAAGCTTGCTCGGACAAATATAGGTGGTTGTTCACAAATAGGAAAATAAATGAAGTTGATGTTACTCTTTTTGTCATTTTTAATTTGACCGCTAAATGCATGTTTACATCGAAAATGTTAGGGGTTTGATAGTAATAATAATAATGATAATAATAATAATAATAATAATAATAATAATAATCATCATCATCATCATCATCATCATAATAAAAACACAATGCTCTGCATGGCATGATAAACAACCTAATCACAACACCCTGTCACACCAAAAAAAAAAAGAAAAACCCATATTCTTCACATGGCACAGTGGCATGCATACTCACTAACAAAGAACATGTACATGACAAGCAACAGGCTTTTTCTTGTTTTCCATTCCACCCGAATTTCCAAATCATTTCCCATGCCTGATGTTGATTTCATCTTATCTCTATGTTCTAATTTCCCTGCTTACTTCTTTAGCTCTTCTTCAATCTTTCTCAGCGTCTCGTTATTGATTCTCGTCTCCATTAACGTGTGCTACTTTCTTTTTTTTTTAAATTAAATTAAGCGCTTTGAGATTTTTGGTTCATGAAAAGGTCTCAACAAATGTTATTTATTATTATCATATTATCATTAAATACTTTAGATTTTTTATCACACAACAAGTCCACATAGGCATGCAAATGCATAAGTTGTTAAGTAACTGAGTGATTAGGAGGACTTGCCTAACCAATACAAGAGATGCTCTTTGCGTAAATACTGTGCCCGAAATGATTTCTTGTGAAGACCATATTATATGAAAATATGTTGTGAAAAGCTTCTCTTCACCAAATGGTATCAACTTTCGATCATGGAAAAGAATGCACATCCATCTAGCTTCTCCTTAACTGTTGCCTTAAAATAACCAATACTTTCAGCTTGTAAAAATATCAACTCACTAATACCGATCAATGTCAGACGGAAGTTTTCCAAAAGCCAGTTTTCCAGCTTTAGCTGGAAAAAGGTATCCCTGAATTTGTTGAAAGGCGTTAGAGAAAGAGAAGTTTTGATGAGTTTATTACATTTACTAACACACGCAGAATAACAATATTTTGATAAGAGAATGATTTCTGTAAATAATGAGCAGTTGAATAAGTGAGTGATTAGGTGGATTCACTGTTGACTTATTGACCTTATAATTCTTTTAAATTAATAAGTTAATTCCCTTATGCTCTGTGAGCTCTCCTCGTTTATAAGAATAATAAAAGGAGGCTACCAGTGGTCACTTCAGTTTTGTTGTGTTCCCTCCAAAAGAGAAGCAGTGTCTTTCTTCATTTTTTATATGTAAACAACGATCGAACTTAAACATGGCCTCAACAGGTTATAGGCCCAGGTACCGACTATATTTCGACGGTGACGAAAGAAAATTCGACCTTTGGGAGGTAAAGTTTATGGGTTACCTGAGACTTCAAAAATTACATGAAACCATTACTGCCAAAGATGATGTGAATATATATTTTAACAAAACGCAGAAATTTTCGCTGAACTTGTGCAATGTTTAGACGATCGTAGTCTATCATTGATTATACGCGACGCACAAGATGATGGCCGGAAATCAAAGCAAATTCTACGAAACCATTATAGACCAAAAGGTAAACCTTGTATAATCACCCTTTACACAGAACTGACTTCACTGGTAAAACAAACTGTTGAAACCGTGACGGATTATATCATAAGGGCTGAAACAACAGCAGCATCACTCTGAGAAGCCGGAGAAAAGATTAGTGATGGATTACTGGTGGCCATGACATTGAAAGGCCTACTAGGAACCTACAAACCTTTCGTAACAGTAATTACTCAGAAAGATGACCCTCTTACTTTCTCTGAATTTAATACAGCTTTAAGAAACTTTGAAGACACTGAGAACATTAGTGAAAATTCCAAATCAAACTCAATTTTGGCTTTTGAAAAGCTTCAAATTAGAACACCTACAAATTCAAAGAAAGAAAAGAAATATGAATCCCATCCACGTTGGTGTAGCGTATGTCGTAGTCCTACACATGATACAAATTTTGTCGTAAAAATAAACCAAAATCTACACATCAACAACGTTGGTGCAGGTATTGTAAATCGTCATCACATGATACCGAGTTTTGCGGAAGCCATGCAAAATCGATGAGGGACCGGGACACCCAAAATGACACAGTGTGTGGACATTCATTTTCATTCAGAATATCTGAATATGTAAATTGTAAAGGTGCTGATGCACAAATAAATTCTCTCTTTGTGGATAGCGGGGCCTCATCACATATTATCACCGACAAATCAAAATTTTTTCAATTCTCAGAAAAATTCAACCTTACGCAAAAGCATACTATTGAATTTGCAGATGGTAGTCGAGCTGACAACCTCGTAGAAAATATCGGTGATGCCAGCATTCTTATCACAGATGCAAACGGAACAACGCATAAAGTCGCACTACGAAATGCCCTCTACATTCCATCGTTCAAATAGGACATTTTCTCAGTGAAAGCAGCAACCGAACACAATGCTGAGGTTATTTTCAGAAAAAGCTCCTCAAATATCTCCATAAAAGCGACCGAGTTCCCAATAACACACGTCGGGAATCTTTACTTCCTAAAATCAATAACCTCCAGTGACAAAAATACTCAATCGTCCACACGTACCCTTAGGGATTGGCACAACACCCTAGGTCACTGCAACGTTCGAGATTTACTTTTACTACAGAATGTCGTTGACGGTATGAAAATTTCTGATACCAATGCTTACAAGGAATTCGAGTGTGAGACCTGTATTCTCGAAAAAATGACAAATCAAGTGAACAAAAATCGTAGACAAAAAGCAAATGAGCCTTTAGCTTTGGTTCACCTTGACCTTGCGGGACCCATAGACCCGATTGGATATGATCATTTTCGATACGCTCTTGTTTGTGTAGATGACTTTACTGGTCTTTCTTGTGTTTATTTATTGAACACAAGGCCGACGCAATTACTGGATTTAAAGCATTCTTAAGTGACATGGCACCTTATGGGTGTGTAATATCTATTCGTTCTGATCAAGGAGGCGAATTCGAGTCCAAGGCATTCGACGCATTATGTTCAGTAAATAAGATAGCGCATGAAAGAAGTGCTCCTCACAGCCCGCACCAAAATGGGACAGCTGAGCGTCAGTGGAGAACTTTGTTTGAAATGAGCAGGTGTTTACTTATCAGCTCCAAATTGCCTAAAATGATGTGGCCATATGCTTTGATGTGTTCTTCCTTTATTAGAAATCGATGTTATAATGCCAGACTGTCAGGGACTCCTCTTGAAGCTGGGACTGACAAAAAACCAAACCTAATGAAAATGCACATTTTTGGCCAAACTTGCTTTGCAATGGTTCAAAATCCCAAAAAGCTGTCAGACCGTGCTGAGAGAGGAATCTTTGTCGGTTACGACAAACATAGTCCTGCATACCTAGTTTATTTTCCTCAAACTAAAATTGTAAAAAGAGTAAGAAATGTGAACTTCACAAACAATGGTGAAACTAAAAATTTGTATGACGAGCAAAACATTAATGACAACAGTTTTGATGAGGAACAAGATTCTGTTTATCTCAGACATGAACAGAGTGTTGATCCAAATCAAAATGAGTCTGATTCTAATAATGATAATCACGAGTCTGTGCCTATTGTTTCGGACAATGACAAAACCAATGAAACAAGTGAATTACCAAATTCCAATACCAAAAGCACTAGACAAAGAACTAAACCAAAATACTTGGATGATTATGTGACTGGTAATGAGTTTGATGATGAATGTGAAACCATGCAGTATGCTATACACTATTGTTATGCTCTTTCCTCTTCCAAAGTACCCATTTCTTATCCTGAGGCTTTAACAAGTCCAGACGCTCAAAAATGGCAGAAAGCCATGAAAGAAGAAATAGTAGCACTTGAAGACAATAACACATTCCAGTTAGTCCCACTTCCTGAAAACAGGAAGACAGTTGGAGGAAAATGGGTTTATACTATCAAAACTGATAAAGATGATAACAATGTCTATAAGGCAAGATATGTGGTAAAAGGATATAGCCAGATTAAAGGTGTAGATTATCATGACACATTCTCCCCTACTGCTAACATGACTTCTGTTAGAATAGTATTGCAACTTGCAGCACAAAATGACCTTATATTACATCAGATGGATGTTAAAACGGCTTACTTAAATGCCCCAATTGATTGTGACATTTACTTAGATCAACCAGAAGGCTTTGAAATTGAAAGTAAAGATGGTAAGAAACTTGTATGCAAATTAAACAAGTCTCTTTACGGTCTAAAACAATCAGGGAGAAATTGGAACAACTTGTTGCACACATTTTTGATTGAAAACAATTTTTTCCAAAATCAATCTGATAATTGTGTTTATACTATGTCTAATGAAACTGACACTGTTATTATCATAGTGTGGGTAGATGATCTCCTCATTGCTGCTAGCAATGAAAATGTTTTAAATAAGACAAAGAAAGTTCTAACTGACAGGTTTAGAATGAAAGACTTAGGAAGACTGAGTTATTTTCTGGGTATTCATTTTGAGCAAACAAGCCATTCTATAAAGATGAATCAGAAAAGGTATATTCAGAAAATCCTTGAAAGATTTGACATGGTCAACTGTAAACCAAGAAAAGCCCCATGTGAACCTAAGTTTGACTGTACAACTGATAATGATTTAGTAGATCAAAGAAGGTATAGAGAAGCTGTAGGTAGCCTAATCTATGTTATGATTTGTACAAGACCAGACATTTGTTGGATTGTCACTAAGTTATCACAATATTTGTCCAAACCCTTAACAAATCACTGGACAGTAGTGAAACATGTGTTCAGGTACTTGAAGGAAACTATTGATAGTGAGCTTGTATATACAAAGAGTTCTAATGGACTATCCCTGACTGGTTATAGTGATTCTGATTGGGCTTCTAATATTGATGACAGAAGAAGTACTTCTGGGTATTGTTTTAGTTTATCACAAAATGGACCTATGATATCCTGGAAATCTAGAAAACAACAAAGCGTATCTCTGTCTTCATGTGAAGCAGAATATGTTGCTCTAGCATCAGCAATTCAGGAAAGTCTATATCTCAAGCAATTGATCAGTAATATTGACATTAATTTTCAACCAGGTCCAACTTTGATTTATGAAGACAATCAAGGAGCAATTGCTCTAGCGAATAACCCTGTAAATAGACAGAGATCAAAACATATTGATATCAAATTTCACTTTATTCGCTCAGAACTAAAAAAGGGACAAATTGCTTTACAATACTGTCCTACCACTGAAATGTTGGCTGATATTATGACCAAACCATCCACCAAATCTCAGTTAGAAAAATTCAATACTTTTATTTTTGGTTGAATTTACAAGTAATTGATATTTGAAGAATTTTTGATAATATTTCTTGTTTATTTCAAGTTGATATTAGTACTATATCAATCAATGTTTATAAATGATTTCACTTAACAGTTTGATAAGAACTTCTTAATGCACTACTTTATTATTCTTTCCTTTACTTCATTAGGAAATATGACCCTTTTGAAATGAAAAGTGAAATATTTTTGATTAATTCTACATTATCTCACATTATTGTTGGTGCTTGGTGCATACTAAAGCCTTATAATTTTTTAAAAATATAATATATCAATTATTGATATTGGTGTGTACTAAGAATCCAAATGATCTTTTTTTTTTTTTTTGCTATTAGTACCGATATGCAGCTACAGTCAAAAGACATGACTGCATTGTATGTAATCCCTCTCCGGTGCATCATATGACCTTGTCGCGGTCGGAGGGCTTGCGTGTCTCGATGATCGTAAGTGAGAGGCCAGACCAAGAATGATCTACAACGGTCAGCATCGTCAACAAGGAAGGAAGAAGGGAGGAAATCAACCATCGAGTTCAGCTTCCCCTAGTCCACACCCTTGGGTGTGGGTGTTGTCCACGACGTGGGGGAGGGGTGAAAAGGGACTGACTCTCTACAGGACATCCTCCCGGATTCCCAACTTAGACCATCTGACCACGGGTAGATGGAGCTCGTCATCGGGGGACCGACATCCATCTAAGAGAAGGACACTCTGAGCAAAAACCCGGACAGATGGAGTTCGTAAATGGGGGACCGCAATCCATCTAAGAGGTCACTCCGAACAAAAACCCGGACAGATCGAGTTCGCTAACAGGGGACCGCAATCGATCTAGGAGGACACTCTGAAGCAAAACCGCCACTGCCTTGTGGACAGACCTTGGATGGTCAAAGGCTAAGGAAGCAAATCCTGAAAAACAGCACGCCGAAGACAGAGCAGCGGGGCCGGAAGGCGCAAATATCACAGGAAACTGGAAACTGCCACTGCATGCTTAAATCCCAATATGACACGTCACAATAATCAAATCCGATGTGCTGCAAAGCCCGTGGAATCCCGCCGGACGGGCCTAGTGCCGGGCCTCAATGGCCCACCCAAGCGATCTGGTGGTACCTTGACTTCATCTTGCGGAACCAGGGGAGAAGGATCAAGGTTACATGCGACTGGAACACCAAACACAATTAAAATCCTCCAATGGAATGCTGAGGGCGTTGCGAAGAAGAAAATAGCCCTTGAAAAGAGACTCAAAGAGCAGGACATCAAAATTGCCTGCATTCAAGAAACTCACCTCACGGACAACATGAGATTTGCCATCAGAGGGTACCAGGTAATAAGGCATGATAGAAAGGATCACAAAGGAGGCGTGATGACATTAGTAAAAAACGACTACCCCACCGCAGGCATAAAAGTTGATACACAAGAGCAATCAGAAATACAGCAAATTAAAGTATGTATCGGAAAGAAAGAACTCCTGATTTCTAACTGCTATTGCCCACCAAACAAAGAGCTTAATTTAGACAAGATAAAAATCCAGGAAGAAAGATGTCTGGTACTAGGGGACTTTAACAGTCACTCTCAAAGCTGGGGATATGGAGATATGGACAAACGTGGTGAAACAGTAGAAAACTGGCAAATTGAAACAAAACTTCAACTATTGTATGACGATGAAGATGAGGACACATATTTCTCAAGAGCGTGGAAAACCACATCTACCCCAGATCTTACGTTTGCCACAGATGATATAGCAAAGACGATAAATAGAACAGTACAGCCCCAACTGGGTGGTAGCGACCATAGGCCAATCATCACAAACCTCTATCATCAAAATGAAAACAAAACACAAACTATCCCAAGATGGAACTACAAAAGAGCAAAATGGGAAAGCTTTGAACAACTTACAGACAGCCACTGCAAAAACATAAACTGTAAAACCAAGAATGTCAACAAAAGTGCAAAAGAACTGACAAAGGCCATCCTAAAAGCAGCAAAAGAAAGTATCCCAAGGGGAGCAAGAAAAAATGATATACCACTCTGGACAAACGATCTTAATCAGTTAAGTAATGAAGTATCGGAAACAAGAGAAAAAGCTGAAGCAGACCCCTGTGATGACAATATTGCAGCGTATAAAGAGGCAGAAGCTACCTTTAAAAAATAAATGGCAACGACATCCAAAATGGCATGGAAAGAAAAAACGCATAGCCTTAACTTCGAAAAAGATGGAAATAAACTTTGGAAACTTACAAAAGCCCTAAATAGAGAACCGAATCACTACGCCCCTCCCGCTTTGGAAAAAGAAGGAGAACTTGTCAGTCCACAACAAGCTGCAGACCTATTCATGGAGCAGTTCAAAAAAATTAGTGACAACACAATAGAAAAAGAACTGAAGAAAAGAGTTTTTTTAAAAATGCAGAAAACAAAAAAAAAGGAACTCAAGGAAGCCATAGATGAAGTAATGACAAAGAAGCTAAGAAAGCTCTCTCAAAGTGCTAAAAACAAAGAAAA